>NW_008601963.1:46740-110854 GCF_000691845.1 Merops nubicus
TTCTCTTTCATGTACATGCAGATTTTGTATTTGTCCTGTTACTATACAGTGCACAAATCATGCAAAATGGGTCAAGAATGAATGAGGATTTAACTGGGTTCTATGAGCAAGTTATGCCACCTTTTTTCCTTGGTATAGAATTTTTTTTTTACATTATATGCATCAAAGCAGGTTAACAACATATTATAGCTGAAATGTTGGTCTCACCATAGTTAGCAAATTGGAGTTCAGACTCCTGTTGCAGCTTAAACTCAGTCCTGCTACATTATCAAAAGGTCTTCAAATGTATGAAGGCATAATTTACAGATGGTACATAAATGGATGTCATTTGACTAGATATTGTAGAAATTACATGCTACAGGATGTATACACTAAGGAAAAAATTTAAAATCTCTATTAGGAATTTATTCAATAGAAATCCTCATAATGGGAATATTTACCCTTATTTGCTATTATAAAATCTCTGAATTTATTACCTAATTAGTTTTCCTAAATGGTATATTTATTGAAAGTTCTCTTATAAAGTAGTCCATCCTGATTAAATCTTCCCTCTCACTGTCTGCAATAAACACTGTATTCTTGCTTCTTGGATACATCTTCTCAGCTACTAATTTCTGCCTTCTTTTTCCTCTTTTTCTGTGATAAGTCTTCCCTTTCTCTAGAATCATAGAATCACTTTGATTGGAAAAGACCTTTAAGATCATCAAGTCCAATCATTGACCCTACTCTACCATACTCTGCCAAATCCTCCTCTAGTACCACATCTACATGGCTTTTAAACACATCCAGGGATGGTGACTCCACCACCTCCCTGGGCAGCATGTTTCAATACCTGACAACCCTTTAGTTACTTCCATTACATTCTGGCACAGGCTTCTCTCAACAGCAGCCTTCCTACTAGCTGTTTCTGTGTGCTCATCACAAATTTCCAAAGTCCCATTTTTCTTAAAATGAAGCAATTAGTCCTGGCCAGCTCATCCCTAGGACCGAAAAGTCTGAGATCCAGCAAAATGCTACATGTAAGCCTAATTTCAGTGCACATTGGTGACTCTAACAGGTTTACCTACAAATAAAGCCAAGCACACTGTCAAGGACAGGCATGGCTCAGAACTTGCCCAGCTAGTCATCAGGCCGTAGACCATGGCACAGAGAAAGAACTTGTATAATTTCCCATAGTCAAATAGATTACATGAGACATTCACAGAAAGGAATCCACTTTCAGTCTCAGGAAATGAGGCAATTTCAGGACACAAATACAGAAAGGTAAGCAAGGACAGAAGGGATGAAAGACAATAATTGTCGGGTGGCAGGAGGACACACATTTGAGTCTACCATAGTAGATCATGTCCACAGCAGTGAAGTGTTAAGGCAAAGTTGTAACACCCTGGCAGGAAGGTGGGTGGTAGGGCTAAGCAATGGTTCCTGATTTTTTTCCTGGAAAACTGTCCTAGAAATTCTTCCTATACCTTCTCAGAAAACTGGGAAGATCAGCTCTCATACCCTTTTTTAGCTAAAAAATTTGTGCTGCTTTCCCAACCTACTATCACCACCTCTCCAAATTTTGAACATAAATGATAAGATATCAAAGATATTGAAATAAAGATCTATAGTGAGAACCTACAGTGGTCCGGACACCCACACACAAGGGGACAGAGGAGCCTGGTCCCATTGAAGGGTCACTTCGCCAACCCAGCTTTGTGTTGCCGCCATAGGACAACTTTGGAATAACAGCAGAGCTGCATGGAGCGCCTTGTGCTTATTCATTTGCCTTGTGGATGCTCAGATTGTGGCAACCTGTAATCTCCCAGCAGTCTGACACTCAGGACAGAACACCCAAGCCTTTTTTCATCCCAAGTGTTGACCCGTAAAGGACACCTGGAGAAGCAGTAGCACGTTTATGGGAAGGGCGAGTGAGATGTATATCTTGTTTCCACCTGCTCAGGCTTGGAAGACATCACCTCTCTTTAACAGCTCATCTGGCTGCTTCAGGCTCTGGCTTCAGGCCACCTCATGACTGTACATGCGCACAATTATGTTATCATTTCAAATGACAATTCATGACAAGCTGCTAGTAGGGTGATAGTCCTTCTTGCATGGTCTGTGTCTGCAGATTATTATAAACACTGACTGTGAGACAGAGCTTAATGCTTCTCTCACTCTTATCTGTCCAATTGTACTGCCTTCTACAGTCTTTATCAGTGTAACTCAAATAATTTGACCCATTGCTTTTAGCCTCAGGAAAAAAAATCAGATGCTATGGGACAATGTGTTTCAGTTAAAAGAACTCTTTAGGCTGCCTCATTTTAAAGTGAATTCACTAAGGCAATCATCTCTGGAAAATCTATTTTGAAATATCTTCTAGCTTGACATACTGTTTGAGACTAATTGAGCAATAGTGTTGCCAGTCATTGCTACTTAACTGTGTGACTTCTGTAGAACGCAAAGACCTGCAGCCCCCTCTGCCAGGTGGGCAACCTGGCTCAGAGAGGTTATACTGCTGAGTGGGTACCCCCAAATACCCTCAGACTGCAAGCCAAGTACAAACAAAGTGATGATTTTCAAACTGTGTTCCTTCTCATTTACATTTACTTATCAGTGTGGAGACTCCAACAGTTACTCACATAGAAAAAAATTAATTAGGGAAACCATGGAATTTTAATACCATTTCTGCAATGAATTTAACAGGTAAGAAGTTGAACCATGCCCATTTTTTTTCCCCAGTGCTCACTTTTTTCCACAGAGAGGAATGATTATAATCAGAGCTTCTAAACAATATATGTTTTTCATGCTAGAACATCCACATTTCCATTTCAAGTTAATTTAATTTCTGAAAGGCCAGTAACAGAAAGGAAAATTATTTTTGTAGGGAGACCTTATTATACACTGTTGTTTATTCTCACACTTGTCAGCATTACAATCATTCATCACAGTACATATTTAAGCAAAATACACTCCCTGCCATCCCAGATGTTTAGCTGTAAACTCTGCATTGGAAATTAGACATGCTAACTTCAGTTTTAGGCACAAAAAGCTAAATGATGCTTCTCTCACTAGGAAGTGCATGAGAGTAAATGAAAGTGAATAACGATTTGCATTTTAGAGCTAAAAGAAAGAGGTTCACATTGGTGCTCAAAGAGGCTGTAACACACAGGACTTCCTCTGAGAGGATGTCTTTACAAAGGGAGAGAGTGCCATGTTATGACACAAGGGACACTTCACAGCAGCATGCGCTTGAAATTGCAACCAGGACCAGCAATACTGCTGATACAGAAATTTTGGTTATCTGAAAATATGTCTTGCTAACTATTTTTGGTAACTCAAAGAAAAAACATATTTGTAACACCTGTGCTTGCAGCACGCCATGAGGCTGAAGATGTGAAGGCTTCCCTGAGACTCTGGTCCCTGGTGCCATCTTGTGTTGAGACCAGATTCCTCCCTGACGGCCCGAAAGGCTGTGGCAAAGCGCTGTCTCTGCTGCAGCCCATTTCTCTGCCTCAGGGAAAAAATATCTTAACTCCATGTCTTCCATTGTCAATATCGACTAATTGCTGCAGAGCACATCTCTGCTGTCACCACCCTGGAAGCACTGTTGCTAAGTGCAAGGGTTCCCAAAAGATTTTGGTTTTTCACTTTACTTTAAATTAAAAACCAGATCGTATGAGTATTCTTTTTGCCTACATTACTCTGGTGACATCACAAGGTCGAATTTGTAGAATTCTTTTCAATTTGTAGAATTCCTTTTCACTGATCAGTTGAATTCTTATCACTGTCCTTTGAAGTTGTTTAGAGAGTAAGATCTGAGAGCTCACCACTACTCAATCGAGGTGACAACTAAGAAACACATATCTTTTCTGTAACAAAAATGCATAGCAGAAGAAAAAAATACATGTCACACACCTGCTAATCACTTAAAATTTGATGTATTTAAAAGCCAGTCATCTAATTTGCTTGTTTTCAAAGGTGCAGAGCATTCACTGGGAACATTTGGAGTACCTTGATGTTAAAAATGGTATAAAAATCCTAGGGACCTTATTTGGGTATTGTGAATTTAGGTACCTAATTTTGGCCAAATACTTTTTAAAACATGGAGCTTTCCATGAAAAGGAGCTTCTGCCTGACCCATTTAGGAAACAGCAAAAAGATACAAGAATGTGTTCAGATTTTCTTTGTGTACTTGTAGTGATTACACTCTAAGCAGCACTGTTCTAAAGCATAAAGAAAAATCTGGCTTGGAGTATTTTATTTCTATATGTTTATAATATCTGTACACTTCCTAGTTTTAACTAGGTTAGCAAGCAGAAATTCCACAGCGCCACCAGAGCTGTTCTTGTCCTTTAATTTGACCCAGACAGGAAACTACTAAAGATCTCACAAGGAAATCAAATCTTTGGAAATTATCAGCATGAATTCTCAATCAAATAGGCTGAGTTAACTTCTGATAAGCTTCTGAACCCTGCCTTTGAGACTTTTGATGTTCACTCATAGTATATAGTACGAGCTATAACATTTGCTACATCTACTCCCTGCAAGCATGTTTCACCTCTCACTGCATCAGTTATTAATCCTATTTTTTCCCTTTTTGAGCATGTAGCTGCAGCTCACCTCTAATTTTGTTACACTGATTTATTTTTAATCAGATTTGCTGTTCATGTAAGGTGTTAGATTGATAGTGCAGAAAACTGAAGTCTTCCCTTTATCAAAAGGACAAGTGCAACACAGTCATCAGTACAATAAATGAGTCCTTACACTACCTCACCTGTACTTAGGTTAATGCAAACCAGACAAGGTACCTGTTCAGACAGAGGTGCTTTTAGTATAGAAAATCAGAGTCACATAATACGGTGAAATAAGTCTGGTGCCTTGGAATACAACAAAAATTATTCAGGTCATAACTGCTCATGCAGCACCCCTAGGATTTAATATATTGCATCCTCTCCTAATGCTGGGAGAAAATAAGCCATTCAGCCTTCCCCCTCTCCCCCCCAGTTTATTTCCATGGTCAGCTCTCATGGAGAGAATGCTCCCAGGTCCCTGTGCAGAGCCAACACCTGCACGCCTTGCTGTGATTATAAGCACGTACCAGTTCACCTGAAGTTTTGCATCTGAGGGGAACAACTTTATACCACATCCACCCTGCATTTCACGTAGCTTTTGTAATGAGTGTTTTCTTTTTTTGTGAGAATATACCTAGCCAGTCTCAGTATATTAACCTAGAGAAGTTTCTTGAATGCTTCTTTAGCTTTCCAGGCTCTTTGCTGTATGCTTCTTCTAAGGCTGTACCACACATGTGCACATTTAAGTGTGTCTGGGATTGAACGTAGAGAGTCATTATGGTGTTCTTCACAATCCCATTGCCACAGGAGGCAGTAAGTACACCCTTGTGGCTAGTGAATCCCAATGGCCCAATTCTTCACTGTCTTGCACCTGCAGGAGTTATTTAAAGTACTACAAAATGGGTGTAAATCACTACTGAGCCTAAATGGCAGGATTTCACACTCTGCAGAGGCAATAATGACTAGATAAAAGGGCAAAGCAGTGGAAATATCAGAGAGAGTTTCCCCCCTCCCCCTTCTCTTCCTGCCATTCAAGTGACCAATTCAAGGGAATTGCTCTAGCCTCCTGAAATACATCCTAACCCCATGAGTGGGCATCAGAAGAGGGGGAGCAGGAGCATCCCTGCAGGAGCAACTTTGAGCCCTGGTGTGCAGCCTTGTCAGGCAGGTGCTGCTGCTCCTTAGGCCCCAGATTTGGATATATCCAAAGGGGGTTGAGTACTCCAACATGATAGTGTTGCCAACAGTTTGGCAAATGATAGGTAGCATTCAAGCACACAGTCTCTGTACCAGGGCTGGCACCAACACTCACTTCAAGCTACTTTAATGGTACCAAGAAAAACACCTAGATAAATACACTAGAACCTCTGTGTCCCACAGCAAAGAACAAATATGCAAAGACGTGTACACAAGGACACATGCATACACTAACACTATCCTTAGCCACAGAGTTTTGAAAAAAACCTATCGCTTGTATGACAATAAAATATTAGGGTGATATACACACCACTTTCGCTCCTGTGCCTGAGGAGCCCTTTAGGGCCTGATCCAAAACATACTGAAATCATTGTAATCCTTCTATTTGCACCAGCGGGTTTTGGATCAACCCCTGAAGCTGTCCAGCAATAATTAACCTACAGGGGAATCATCTTTTTAATAGTGAAGATTGCTAGGATTTATGTATAGGCACATCTCTAGCCTTGTACATAAACCTGTGTTTTTCTTTTTTATCCAAGCTAAGAAAACTTGTGTTTTGGATTTTGTGAAAAATAATTAGCATTTCGTACACTTAGGAGGAACTGAAAGTACACTTAATTATAATCAGTTACAGGATGTTTTTCACTAAGTGTTTCCATGCCTTTATTCATCTTTCAAGCATGGCAAACAAGAAATTAATTACTAAAGGTCTTTCAAATAATCCAAGCTATACCTTAAATCACTTTAAAGAACATAACATTCCTCTGATTTCAGATATGTAATTTCTGGTGAAATACTAGAATAAGGACTGAGCTGGCCAGCAAGGGAAGTCCTTCACTCTAAGCCAGCCACATCTAATTATAAAAGATGAAGGCTTTGAAAATTTACATAATTGCTAGCTCTGGTAGGGGTCGGTAACATATTTGCATTAGCTACTTGTGCTTCATACCAACACTTTTAAGCACCACTTATCAAAAATAAGTCTACCAAGTCAGAGGTGCGTAGGTGGCTAAATAAAACCTGCTAAATATGGGTAGCACTACCTCTTTACATCATTAAGAGATATATGGGCTTTGACACAACAGATTTTTTCTTTGTCTTGTTCGTCACTTACACATTAGAGTAATAGGTACATTAGAAATGCTCTTGAAAGGAATTAATACCTTCTGCTCCTTTAGTGTGCATTTGTTACAGCTATTTACTGTGGTTTTATACAAAGAGTTTGTTTGGTTTAATTTGCACTTCAGAATTTCCCCCTGTTTCCCTCTCCAGCTCATTTCTGAAGCCATCAGTCTAGACAGTAGTGTGGCTCCTTAACACAGCAGGATAAAAACCCTCTAGTCTAAATATATCTTTCTAATTCTTCTGTTGTTATTTATCTTTTTCATATAGTATAAAAAATTATGCCAGACCTATAGATACATGATGTGAGAACTGTACAACAGAAAATGACAGACCAGCACATACATTTCAAAGGCTCTGTTTAGAAAAGAGTCACATTATGTTACAAACAGGTCTTTTTCTTATTATGTTTGATGTCAGCAAGCGAGCTTTAAGGAGCCTGACACTGTTTGAACTTTTTTTAAAATTTATTTTATTGTATACGGTGATTTGACAGTTTTTGAACTGTAGATCAATTTGGTGACATTGTGGCTGATCCATTTTATCCTTGCTTTGCTAGGCCACTCTTTCGTTCTGAGGCTCCAGTCTCCCATTTTCCTCGAAAGGCTCATTAGGCCTGATCTCTTTTAGCCTTTTTGCTTTTTCTCCTTTCTTCCCCGCACTGGACTCTGGTTTGCTTTATTCCTTAGGTCCCCCTATAGGTTAAGCCTAAGCTCTTATCCCCTATTCTCTTTAACTCACAGCCAGCATTTGATTCTGTTTTTTTAACCCTCTCTATGAATTACCCAGCCTGGGTGCAGCCCCATCATGTTGGAAATTGTCTGTGTGAGTCACAGCTTAATTTGCACAATGAAGGGTAATGATTTTACCCAGAGACGCCTGACACGGAAACCAAATTGAGCAACTTCCAGAGAGGCTGTTGAACAAAAAAATAATCTTCTGGGCTGCTACAGACTTCTCTACAGTGAATAAAATGCCCAAGGTCAAAAGTTTAAGTAGCTAAGTATTTTAAAGAATTATTTGCAGAAAGACTACAAATACATCACTCTTGCATGAGCGTAGATTTGGCTATTTATTCTACTATGTTGTCTTCTTTCCTAAATGCATCTCACATGGAGAAGATGAGGTTCCTGCATTCTTTGTGCTGTATTGATGAATACATAGACATAAGGCAATGCCTTTCAGAGCACACAGATGAAACACAATCAATCACATGCTGTTCCTCAAGCACTGCCAAAAGAAACACATGGAGAGAAATCAATCCATTTACCTGATTTTGTTGCAAAACTAAACAATTTAAACTTTGTTACTGCTTTGATATAAAAACAAATAGAAATTCAAATTTCTGTCTGCTTTGTCTTTTGTAGGGCTTCTCTGCAGCACCTACTTTTGCCTCTCCTCCACCTTTCCATTACCTCCATCTTCTCATCATAGTAACATGAGAACATGAGAGTACCTAGACCTTTTTCCTAGGTATATTTTTTTTTTTTCCTGAATTTAGTTGAAATCTGTGTAGGACAAGGGAAAGATGCAAGATAGTTGGTGATAACTCTGAATTACCAAGGAACAGCTCATTACCATAGTCTCCTGACACTTCACAATGAGAACTGTCCTATCTTGGTCAATTTCACTTAGAAAAGAAATTACAAGTGATTTAGGACATAAAAGTGAATGTCTTCCAAAATGGTAAGTTATCCATGTTTGACATTGGTTTTTAGGATTTGTTTTTGGTTTTTGAAAAAAGTCTTCTTGTGGGAGCTCAAACCGCCCCATTCAGAAAGACCTACAAAAGTTTAAATTCCCCATTATCGTATAGAGCAATGTGATATAAGAGATTAGGTTAACAGAATTATCAGGAGATCCCAGAAATGCTCAGGGGAAAAAAAAATCTGGAATTGATTTACATATGAAAATCTGATGTTAGCCATATATGCACCCCAAAAAATATCTGCAAAAGATTCATCTGAAGAGGATGAAGATCTCCGAAGATGCCCTCAAAAAAATCTCATATTTCACTGATTGTGTAGTACATTTCTAGACAGTGTCCAATGCTGCAAAGCAATAGTTTATGAAGTCAAATGCAGGCTTGTGGATTTTTATGATCCCTTGTCTTTACAAAGTGCAGACTTTACAGTTGAGCATCACAAGAGAACAACTCCTGGTCACCTAACTCACACCAACAGTATCAAACCTCACTTCTGCTTTTCTTAGATTTTGGTAGTAGTACAACAAACTCTTAGAAATATATTTTTCAAAGGAGGTACCAGATTCCTGATAGAATTTCCAAATTAAAATAGAAGGCATCTGAGTAGTTTTTAATAACTGATGAATTCATGGGGATCACAAACTATATACGAGTTTTCACTCATATATAATTCATTTCTTCAAAGGCTCAGTCTGCTTTGCATTCTCTGAACAACTACATATATATATTTATAAAGGGAGATACACACACGGAAGAATTTGCCAAAGGCATTGTAAAGTGAAAGACTTCATGAACACTTTCAAAAGAGTTTTTACATTTAAGACATTTATTTCTAAAGTTTCCTACTGCTCATCACAGTGGATACCAGAGATGGGAACTCTCCCTTGGCTAGCAGAAAATGAGGTATGAGCCACCTTCAGAACTGTTTGGTCTGGTTTTCTGGTGCCTTGAAAGTTTTTGAAGTTTAACTACTCTTATTACATGAAAGCTTCTTTATTCACAAGAAATAGATTTTTCTTTTCCTGTTATTGTAATTTGTTCTATCACTTCAACAGGAAATAACAATCTCCTTTCATGAAATCATTATTAAGAATTTTCTGTTGCTCTAATTAATGCATCTTTACCTATGTTTTCACACTGCTTTTTATTTTGACTGAAGTTCTATTTCTCATGGTAAGCTTTTTACACAGGGAAGAATCTATAAAGGAAGTGCCAATAATTCCTACAAATACAATTGCTCTAACTGTCTACAAAGAAGAAGGAACTCTACAACTATGAAGTATTAGACTGAATTTTGGAACAAATAAACACATTTGTGGCTCTCCATAGACTGTGTGACACTCATCGCAGTAATAAAGTATGTACTTCATCTTTTAATCTCTACCCTATGCCAAGGCAATATGGAGACACTGCTCACAGAGATGTCCCAAAAGCAGTAGACCTTACTTCACAGAAAAGAGTGAAAGGCTCCAGTCAGCTTTAATGTGGACAGGATTCTCCCCACTGTGGCCAAGTAGCTATTACTGGACCCTTTAAAAGGTCCCAGCCAGCCTGCCAAACAGCAGCTGCTTTATCCTTCCAAGCACTGCAGCTGTGAAGGTGAACAAACACCCTAGGTGTCTCCTGTGCTGGAAGGACCAGGCTGGATGAGGCTGGAGGAAAGGCAGGCGGAGAGCAGAGAAACAGAGAGTACACATAGGAGATCAGGGTGGTTTGTGATTTTCTACAGTTCAGATTGACTGCCTGTATGGTGGGGACAGTAGCCTCAACCTCAAGTCTTAATGAATGAGCTAATGTTTGTGAAGCTAACTATGATCTTCAGATGAAAGGCTTTTCAAAATGACATGGAGTTTCTACAGCTCGGAGTGAGATAAACCTGTGTGTCTATAATACCAGCTCTAATACTAGAGGTCAGCAGCTGATCCTGGAATAACTTTGTTTCCCATTTACAACTAAATAGGAAAACACATTTTTGGCAAGAGTGCGTCCCTTCTCCAAAGTCCCATTGCCAGCCTGCTCCCACCAACACCCCTCTGACCGTGCAGCTCAGCCACAGGGCTGCCCTGTATGACAGCAGAAAGATTGTGAGCAAAATCAGACTTTACTGGCAGTCTAAACCATTTTTTAGCATTCTGTTTAGTGGTATCAGTCTTTATATGGCATACAGTGCGAACCATGGAGCGTGTCGATCCCAGCAGCTTCTCCCTGCACAAAACAATCTATTTTCAGCTGTTGTTTCACAGCACAGGACTAAGTTTCAGGTACTTTAAATCTCTTTTATTGAATAGGTCTGTGTTGCTATAATTTAGAAACCAGCATGGTTCAAGGGTGTATTATTGTGTGTGAATGATAAACTGTAGTTCGTGACCTGAGTCTAATGGTTACTTTATCGTTTGCAGTGGACAATTAAGTGACTGAGTAGTGCAACTGACAGTGAAGAACAGATTTTGCCTCCAAGCAGCTTTCAGGAGTTAGATTTCGCTGTATCATGTTCAGAAAGGTCAAAGCTCTGGCCAGATGACCAGTATAGCAGTGCAGATGGCACTGTATGTCACCTGGCCACTCTGGGCCTCTGCAACCTGCTGCAGAGGGCCTGGGTTCAGGGAAAGGTTATGGGCATATGCAACTGTAGCACATTACTGGCTCATGAGGAAAAGGCTCTCTTTTTGCAAAGGAGATGAGAAAATCAGGACAACAGCTCTGTCCGAGACACAACAGAAGATTATGGCCATTTCAGGTGCTATTTAAGAAAAGGAAAAATGTTTTAATCCTTGATGCTGATCACCTTGATATATATATGAGGGAAATATTGATATAAATACCTATATAATTAATAACAGTGTTCCCTTCCACTCTAGCAGCATTGAGCTCCTTTTTCCTTTTCTATACCCTCAAAACAGTAAGGTTTCAATTTAAACGGTCAAGCTAAAAAGCATGTTTGCAAGACAAGGAGCTAATTAACACACAGAGTTACAGACTTGAATATGCAAAGTGAGTGACTTTACAGTTGAACAGAACTAGTCAGAGATGTAGTATGGTGCAAGTCACAGAAAACTCTTGTTCTTAAGCTTCGGTGCCCTTTTTCCTTAGAAATTACGTAGTTTGCATACAGAGCTCAGCTTCAGTGTAAGTTTTCCAAATACAAGTGGGCACGTCAATGTTGAAAAAATGAAGGCTACTGTCTTGGCTTCCCAGGAAGAATGGCACAGTATAGCTTATTTCATTCTGAAAATGGATTCGGGTGATCCTTAACCAAATGGAAAAGTTATTCTGGGCTAGATCGATGGTAGTTTCTATGAAGAGCCTGAAGAGGAGACAAGACTCTTTCAGAAAGTTTTTGCACAGTAACTTCTTATGCCGTTCATTATCTGATTCCAGATGATTAAGGTTTGACAGGGGTTGGATAGAGAAAACAGTAAATAATAATCATAAAAAAAAATTAAAGGACTGTTTCTGTCAAAATAGAGGCTTCAAAGGCATGGTCTTGATACAGCAGAGATATGAAACCAACAGCAACATTTAAAAGCCGGTGGTAAGCTTGAGCAACTGAAATAAAACTCTTTAGATTGAAGAAAGATGGAAAATTGTTATTCCTAATAGCAAAACAAAGGCCTCTAAAATGCAACTCAGATTAGGACTTACAAAGTTAAACCCCAAGTTTTTCACATCAGGTCCACATTAAGTGCTGTTTTTTAACCCTTCCTAAGCTTTTAAAAATGCATCTTGAAACATTAAAGGACTATTTGAAGGATAAAAGATGCAAATGAAGCATTCTGAAAAAGTCATTATGAAGTCCTCATGTTTATGCTGAAATATATTAGTGGAAGTTAAGTGAAATATGTGAAAACAATTTCTTTCCCTGTATTTCCCCTGAAAAAAACTGCATTTTTCAAAGATTAAAAGATTCTATTTACCAAAGGTACTTCCTCGTCTAATGAACAGTCTATTTTGGCAGGAGTTTAGCTTGGATGTCAAAGGAACGATACAAATTATCAATAAAGAATTCACCTTTCTCTTCCTCATCTCAAGAAAAAAAAAAACTACTGAAATTCTCAGGCATTTTGATCTATAAAGGCAAATCTGAAGATTACCAAAATGAGCCTATAGATCATCATCTATATTCATATTTTTTGAGCTATTTTGATACTAACAGTGTGCCTACTTGTCGGTGCCTAGTTCTTGTCCCCTCATTCATGATGAGGATTGGTTTGCTCAAGGGTGAAAGGCTGATTTCAGCAAGATAGTTTGCTTTAAAAGACATAGTAGCCATCCTGATGAATAAGAGAATCAAGCTCTCACAGCCTTCCTTTGTGTAATAGGTTAGCGGTTAAAAAAAACCCTAATTTCACACTTTACAATAAGTTATAGTTGTGCTCAAGTAAATGCATGGAGTACGGTGACATCTATAGGAGGCTCTATGTCTCTACATTTAAATAGATTTTTCATGCTATCAAATATACAGATTGTGTTATACTTTGCATGAAATATCAGAAGGTAAATTAATCATCCATATTTTAACTTAGTTTAGGTCTCTCCAGAGAGTTAAAGAAAACTAGAATGCATTCCATAAAAGAAATGCTCTCGAATGCATCTGGGAAAGCTGAAGGGAGCAGGAACAATTGCTATGGTAACCATATAATGGGATTAAAAAAAAAAAAAATCATGGAAAGTAGGAAGAGAACAAGAGCAAGACCATGGCACCAAATCTGTAATAGTAAATGAATGTTGTCATCATCACTGAAACTTCCATATTAAACATTTTTTAATCCAGTAAATAAGAAAGACGCAAGCAGAAAACAAAACACAGCAAAACATCTGAGAGAATCTCACTACGGTTTCCACACTGCTCCTTTCTTTTCCTATTCACTCTGCACAACACTGTATAATGTCCCACTGTAGCAAACAGTCATTCCTGGCAGAGCAAAAGCCAAAAAAATAGAATGCCCAGAATGTTCCTCTTCCCAGAAACAGTCTTGTTGGAAACATGAAAGTGTGACCCTTCCTCAAACTCCACGGAGCAGGATACGTAACTAAGAGGTGCTGGCTCATGTAACTGTAATATAACGTTCCTGCAAGCACCAACTGAACAGCCTTGAGGGTTTCCTTAAGCTAATAGGTCTCCTGAACTTGGTGATTGCCTCAAGAATATACCGTCATTTTCCCCAGTTCCCTTCTGATTTTAGGAGAAACATATTTTTATTCTTCTTAAAGAAAAAAAGATCATGTTTATCTCTACAAATCCTTCTGTTTCTGATTATATGTGCATGTTTTGTTAACTATTTTCTGGTTTTCATATTAAAGTTGAATGGTTCCAGGGGTTCTAAATGGCTGCAGAAGTGTTCTGTACAAATGTTTTGTTCTTAATGTGAAAATTTATCTTGATCTTAAAAGAAAACCATTGTCAAAAGTTCTGAATGTCTATGTAAAGATCTTTCAGCATTAAAATGCAAGACATTTTGGGGGTTTTCAGGGTTTGTTTGTTTGTTTTTAAACTGTGGCAAGACAAGCCATACCTAAAATAAGGTTAAATGTTGGCAAAGGAAAACAGTCTAGCCAAAAAAATCCTTTTGGTCTGAAGTTTCATCCAACACTCCATCTCTAAAGCAACAAATGAACACAGACACTGCTTATTCCTTGAAAAGTAAGAACTTCCAGATCTCCTGGTGTCCATTTATCTTGTTCTTTTATTATTCCACCCAAATAGATTGCAGTAAGGGTCTTTACTCATGGTCTTAGCACTAGGATATATATGAATAATTGTTTTCATTCTTCCTACTCATACTAAGCCCTAGCCATATTTTCACTAAGTTTCTAGACTCTTTCATTTTGGACCTTACCAAATTTCTACCGAAATGATTTCTCTAAGCCCCAGATTCATCTTACATTGTCTGATCCACAAAATAACCAAAGACATTCTTCAGACCACTGTGAAATTGCATGTCTATCATAATTCCACTCCAAACACATTTAATAAATGAGGTACGTCATTGTAATTTCCACCATATTATGGGATCTCTTAAATTACTATTCCTACCCTCCCCTTCAGAGGTCAGTGATAAATACAGCATGGGTGTGTGAGGGCAGCAGAGAAGGAGGAAAAGACTAAAAAAAGAAGTCTGACATCTACAAGCTAGAAACTGATGCGAAAGACTGAGCCTTAATGAAGTTTCAGAAAAATATTTTCCTTCAATGATGGGACTCATTCCTTCACTGGACTTCATAAAACTGAATTTTTAGTAGGCTTTGTTCTCATTTAATATTTTACTGATTGATAAAATGGTAATAAGCTGGAATTCCCATCTCAGGGAAATTTTGCCTTTCTTTCAAATTCTTTAAACCAGGCTTGGAATTAAAAAAAAATCCTACATTTCCCATCTAAAAAAATAAACAAACAGCCAAGCCTCTCAGCACTCCAGGTTTCTAAGTTTCCTTCGTTATCAGCTTAAAAGAAAAAAGATACTATGAGAATTTGAACTCGTAACAAAAGCTAAATGGAGCGTGGATGGTTGCTGCTTACTTTCTGCCAAGGGTTCCAAACTAAGCTGGCAGAAGTTTCTGCTTTAATCAAGTTAGAATTGTCTAACAGAAGAATGTTCTACAATACACTCTGACAAACAGGGAAATGTTGTCTCACTGAAATTACTATTATGTGGGTCCTCAGCCTGTTGAAAAAGTTTCACAGATTCACAGAATGTTAGGGGTTGGAAAGGACCTCAAAAGATCATCTAGTCTAACCTTCCTGCCAGAGCAGGATCACCTAGGGTACCTCACCCAGGAACACATCCAGGCGGGCCTTGAAAGTCTCCAGAGATGGCGACTCCACCACCCCCCTGGACAGCCCCTTCCAGTGCTCTGTCACTCTCATTGTAAAGAAGTTCTGCCTTATCTTCAGGTTGAACCTCTTGTTCACCAGCTTGTGGCCATTGCCCCTAGTCCCGTCACCAGACACCACTGAGAAGAGCCTGGCCCCATCTTCCTGACACCCACCCTTTAGATATTTATAAGCATTCATAAGATCCCCCCTCAGCCCCCTCTTCTCCAAGCTAAACATCCCCAGCTCCCTGACCCTTTCCTCAAATGACAGGTGTGCCAGGCCCTTGATCATCGTAGTAGCCCTGTGCTGCACCCTCTCCAAAAGTTCTTTGTCCTTCTTGAACTGAGGGGCCCAGAACTGCACACTCTATTCCAGGTGGAGCCTCACCAGGGCAGGGTAGAGGGGGAGGACAACGTCCCTCGACCTGTTGGCCATGCACCTCTTAATGCACCTCAGGATGCCATTGGCCTTCTTGGCTGCAAGAGCACACTACTGGCTCGTGGTCATTCTGCTGTCAGCTAGGGCTCCCAGGTCCTTTTCCCAGAACTGCTCTCCAACAGATCAGCCCCCAGCCTGTACTGACGCATGGGGTTGTTCCTCCCCAAATGCAGGACTTTACACTTGCCTTTACTGAATTTCTTGACATTTCTCCCTGCCCAGCTCTCCAACCTCTCTAGGTCCCACTGGATAGCTGCACAGACTTCTGGTATGTCAGCCACTCCTCCCAGTTTGGCATCATCTGCAAAGTTGCTGAGGGTACACTCCAGCCCTTCATCCAGGGCATTGATGAATATATTGAATCATGCTGGGCCCAGTACTGACCCCTGAGGGATACCACTAGCCACAGGCCTCCAACTAGTCTACCCCATCGACCAAGACCCTCTGAGCTCTGTTGTTTAACCAGTTCTCAATCCATCTCATGGTCAGCTCATCCAATCCATACTTCCTGAGCTTCACAATTAGGATATTGTGGGAAGCGTTGTCAAACCCTTTGCGGAAGGCAAGGTAAACCCCATCCACTGCTCTCACTTCATCTATCCAACTAGTCACGCTGTCACAGAAGTCTATCAGATTAGTCAAACACAATTTTCCCATTGTGAACCCATACTGACTACTTCTGATAACTTTCTTTTTCTCCATGTCCCTAGAGATGGTCTCCAGCAGGAGTTGTTCCATCACCTTTCCAGGTATGGAGTGAGGCTGAGCGGTCTGTAATTTCCCGGGCCTTCTCTCTTGCTCTTTTTGAAGACTAGGGTGATATTGGCTTTTCTCCAGTCCTCAGGAGACGACTTCAGCCAAAATGTTAACATCACTACAGTCCATCCTGTCCCTGTCACTACAAGGTATCCTTACAAACACTTAGAAAATACTGAAGGAAACAGCAACCCAAGGGGTTGCGAGCATTTTGAAGGACGCAACTAGAATTAAAACCCATTGATAAATTGAAGAAATTATTTGAAATCCATAAGACAATTCAGTAAAGAATGATGCAAAATGCTGCACTGAAGAAAAATAAATGGGATGACTGCAGCAGACTGCAAACTGAATAGAAACCAAACAAGAAATGTCATTTGGGGAAGGATTAGCCAGACTGCCAGAAGCAAGACAAAGGAGGCGATTACACAAATCTATTCAACACTGGGAGGTCGCAGCTGGAATTCTGTGCCCAGTTTTGGACAGTACTTGATGGAAAAATCTAAGGACAGTAGAGAGAATCCACAGGAAATCAATACAAATAGGTTGTTTAGAGGAATGGCTGAAAGGATTAGCTTTATTTACTCAAGGTGTGATGGAAGGTCATGTAACAGCCATCTTCAGATAAACAAAGTACTGTTAAGGATAAGGACAATGGCTTAATGGCTTTAATTTACAGATCTATTAGTTATTGTGCAGCAAACATTAAATTATACTTAGCATCCCAGTTACAGGAGGTGTATAAGAGCATTAGGAGAGTATCTGTGAGTGACAATCCATGAGTACTCTCACTCATCTCAAGCAGAGCATTAGATCAGCTAATATCTACTGTTTACTTTAAACCAGCTTTCTTTGCTTTCTTTGAATATTTTCAGCCCACTACCTTTTACTGGCTATGGCATGTCATATTACATCCAATAAATTGCACTTACATTGCAAAAGAAAAAGTGATGTCTATGTAACAATATGTCACTTAGCAGCTAGACCTGTTCAAACAAAAAAGCCCTATCATTAGTTCTCCTGACTGCAGCAAAACTGATGCTTGTTAAATGAACAAGAGTTGAAGGTTCTGGCCATATGTTTATACCAGTTATTTTTCTTAGCATCTGTATTCAAGAAATATTAAATCAATGAGACAAAGAATGAATAATAGGTAAAACATTTTTGCTGTGGAGCAGACCTCATCTTATGTACTAGTATGAAAATGCTTTATTAGGCTACATAGACTGCTGTTCTTTTTCAATTGTCTGATTAGTAAGCAAAATAATATATTGGAGATAGCTTACAAATTTATTTGCTGTCTTTCATCTTACATCTATATTCAAATTCAGGAACTGTTCTTAAAAACAACACTATCCAGCCTATTACAAAAAGATGATCTTTTAGCTTCTGCCTTACTGGAGTCATGGCATTACCCCGGGGAAGTCAAAGGAATCAAGTAGTAGTGAAGAGAATGTACCTTATATCAATTCCCAAGTACCCCACGTTCATCATTCAAATGTGTTCCCACTCCTCAAAAGAGATCTAATTTTCTTTTGTCCATTATGCACATAAACCTTTTTCTCAGAGAAATTATTTTGCATCTCATGTTTTTACCCTATTGAGATATCTTGGAAAACTTTATTTAAAAGGAAGAAGAGAAAATAAATGTTAACACACAAACCAAACAGTCACTAGAAGAAAAATATAAAGGTATGTAATTTTCCACTACAAAATAAGATGCAAAAAATTGTGTGATGACCTACTGTTTTAAGGTTCTTGTTATTACAAGGAAATGTAACTAAATCCCACAGCAATAAGTATCATATGAGTGGTAGTTGCTATGGTAACTTATTAAGTAGAATAAAAAAAACAACTCACCACTTTTTAGGTGTGTAAGTTAAGGATGCCTCAGGGTAGCCTAAAGAACAGTGATGGGGCAGAAAAAAAGTATTTAAAAAAATGGAAACAAGTGAAATATGATGATATTAAGAATCAAAACACATATTTTAGATTAACACTTTCAAATAAGAGAAAGAGGAATGGGATGCAACTGCTGCCTAGGCCACTGTGGGTTTCAGTTATTAGGAAAGAAATCTGGGGTTAAGTCTCTTTAGAAAAGTGGGGAATGAGCAAAGTACAATATCTTGTTCTTCCCTGAAGCTAAACTGGCATTTAGACACCAGTAAAGTGGAATTGACTTTCTTACTGTAGGGCCTCATTAAAGCATGGGGATTTTTCACACCCAGCCTCCATCCCTCAGGTCCCCCACCCCAAAATCCTTACTGATACATTTGGTAGAAAGAACTCTCAGCTACCACAAAGAAAAGACCCAAGAGAAATCTTATCATTGCCTATTATACCTGCAGCAGGTACACATGTATTATTAAAGCAGCCAGCCACTGGATGTCATTGTTATTCCACAGAAACATAATGAAGAAAAATCTCTTTAACTGCAAAATCTTTCAAGCCACCCAAATTAGAGGCAGCATAAACACTGGCTTCAAGCATACACTGTTCAAGTTAGTCTCAGCATTCTGCTTCCCAAACAGAATTTACCTATTTTTAAATGGATGAATAAGCTGTGTGTCCTATATATGTGATTTAAAATAGCTGACTAAATATCACATGAAAGAGTACGCTTAGGCCTGTATATTATCTGTGTGACAAAGACATTTCACTTTGCTTTTTCAAAGCATTCTGCTTTCTTCTGGATTCATATTGTTTGGAAATGCATATGCTTAGTCCAAGGAATTTCTGCCCCGTTTTGGGATGCAGGAAAAAACAATTTTTTTTCTCATGCATGAAGCTGTTGGCTAGCTGTGTCTGCTACATTACTACCTCTGCACCCAGGACTGAGAATCCACATTTCTTACCCCATTTTCACCAAGAAATCTCAGTGTGTTAATTGAAATTACTCATCATTTTAGCACATATATCCCTTATTCCACAGTGTGAAAAACTGCAGCCCTACATGCATGTGGCTCTGTGCATACCTGGTTTTGCATCCATGTTCAGTCCAGTGCCAGTGTTTTGCATGAAATGGTTTTCTGCACTGTGAGAGAAACATTGAAAACTCCTTGCCATGATGTACTAGGATCCAACCAGTTTGATTTCTGCACCACTTTCTGCTTTCAGGCTAAGTCTGTGCAATGAGCATGTGGCTCAAGGTATCATCAAACCAGACACAGAACTACACTGTTGTGACAGTGAATCAATGCTCGATCCAGTTAATGGTATTCCAGGGACTAGTTCCCATCTTATGGCAGCTCACGTTACAATATCTCAAACTACAGCTTGTAGCCATGCACTACACTGAAAAGGCACCTGTAAGTCACACAAGTTACAGGATTCCTGTCAAGCTGGTTTCCCATTAGACCTGAACTTAATTGCATCCTATATCTTGCTGCCAAGCTTGATACTGTCACTTCATCCAACATTTACACTGGTCTTAGTGTCATGCTAACCTGCTTAGAGTTGCATGTGTGCTAAATTTATTGAGAGCTGGACTGAAATGAAAATAGAATTAAGCTTGAACAACTCTTCAGTTCAAGTTTCAGTGTGGAATCTTCAGATTCATAGAATCATTTCTACCAGAAAAGACCTTCTAGATCAAGTCCAACCATTGAATGTCTTTAGTGAAATGTGCTTTCATATGAGAAGATGTAATTAAATTATCTTATTTTCTTGAGGAAAACAATTAAAAGGAATAAAAATTACTGATGCGGATTTCACTATAAAACAATACTTTGCAAATTGATCAGTCTTTCAAATTATTTCAGAAGTGCAATCATTGATTCAGCTCACGATTTTTTGTTTCTCATTGTGCTTGAAAGCAACTGCTTCCTGATTCTTTTCTATACAAGTAGTGCCACTTGCAGAAGGGTCGAGGGTGGACATAAGGAATCTCTAGCTCAAAAAGCAGTTGCTCGTCGTGTAACTAACCAGTTGCTGACAGATTTCTGCAGCTGGGAGTGTTATCTCCCACAGTAAGTACACAGACAGTAGTCCATGAATTCTTCTTGGTTTTTCCTTGCTTACTCTACCACTCAGAGATGTAAATTAGAGGCAAATGTGGAATCTGGGAAGATTTCCAATAATCCATTTTAAGAAGAAGTATTTTGCGTTGTGGGTACTTGGATCTTTTCAACCTCACAGCCACATGAAACACCAAACAAAACTCTGTGTGGTTAAGCAGCACGGTTTACTAGACCTGGCATCTGAGCTAGATATAACAGACATATGTTCAGCTAAGCCCACTCCAATTTTCCTGCAGTAAAAGTGGGCCTGGATAGGAGAAAATAAGTCTGAAGGCTAGGATGCACCTGGTAGTTCGTAGAAAAAGGTTCACTTCAGTTAGTTACTGCTCAGATGCAGGAATAAAGGAGATAAAAAGAGTCTTCATACCTGATAAAGCCAAAGGAATTAATTTTTCAGAAATCAACAGGAAAAATCTATACCAAAAAAAAAAAAGAAGAAAATGCAATGTGATCTCATACTCATGTAGATGAGCCATGGCTGACCTAATCCAGCCAAATTTGGCGAATATAATTAATCTCAAATCACATTCAAAAGCTAGTAAATCAGAAAGTTCCTTTAGTTCCTTTCTACTGATTTAGGTTCAGATCCAGGAAAGGTGTGGCAGGTTAGCTGTCCCCTCAGAGTCAATAAAAGTTACCCTAGGTCACTTTTCATGTTAATCAGCAGTAATTACCTTTGCACCTAGATATCAGGTTTTCTGTTTTGGTTTTGGGGATTTTTTTGCTTAGTTTTTGTGTGTCAGTGTTCAAACTGCTTTTTGCAATATTCTTACTTCTTGTTACTACAGACCTGACCCGCAATCTGGATTACGTGTGAAAAAGTTTGTTTCCCCTGATATGTATCCAGGAAAAAAGGGCTGTCTGCTTGAAAAGCAAATAAATTGCCTGACATATCTTAGGTAAGTGGCACTGAATGGAGTCCTCTTTAGTTTCTCTGTCAATTAACAGAAAACAACACCTCAGGGAATTTCTAGTACAGTAGGAAAAAAAAAAAAACAAAACAAAAAAAAACCCTGGCACTGAAAGTGCTAAAGCAATGGGCAGTGAGATGTGACTATACAAGCTGCTTCTACAGAGAGAATAAGGAGCTGTTTGAATGATTTTTAAGGCCTTTTGGTTTCAGCAGCATTCTCCCACTCTGAATCAACTGGCTTCATAATGCAATAAGAACATAAATTTATGTTATCTCAGAAAATTATAAAATAATTTGTCCCTAAAAATATGTGGAATTGCAAAAATATGAGGCTTTGAGATGACAGTCAGGTTTGCCATTCGCAAGTAATGAACCAATCCTGACACGTCTAATGAAATCTTGCTACTCTACCACATCATCACTTGGTCTTTCACTAGTACTTTGGGATATCAGAGTGATGGGATATCCTAGTCATTAAATTAAGTCCTTTCTACTGGAAGCCACCATACCATGTCATGACTTTTGGAAGGTTACAAATCTTAATTTAAAAATTATTTTCTGTTTTGTTTCCAATACTGCTAATGTGCAGCTACATACAACATTTTAAATTAATTTATCTTCTACATTTTAGGTTACATATGTGTTCTATGTCTGTGCCTACTCAGTGGAACTCATAGAGAGATACACAACTTACAAAAAACTGTAAAGTGGTGTTAATCTTCACCAGTGACACAAACCTGCATGCTAAATACTACAGCTGAGCAGGAATAGGTGAATTGCTGCAGACAGTCATTAGACAAAATCTTCATAAATATGCAATAAGTATACATATGACTGGGTGAAATACATTCGTATAGTAGATGCTCTTAACCTGTATTCTCAAATTCCAGCACCAGTTCCCCATTTTGATAGTGCTTTCCTCTGCTGTTTTGAACTAGTCACTCATGTCTTTTTCACTCAGTCCTCCACCTGTGAAAAGCAACAGAGCTAGTATCTACTTTGCTTCTATGATTTGTGAATTTCTTAAGGCAAGGATATTTCTGATGGTTCAAGACACAGGTACTTGAGGGCTGAACAAACCAGAAACCCCTCTGTCGCAAGTAACAGTCTGATTTTGTCATAGGAGGCAAATTCTCCCACCTCAACAGGTTTTCTTCAGCTTTTGCATATATCCTTTCCAGATGATCTAAAGCATGTGCACACATTGGACAGTAAGAGGTTCTCCTGCACTTTGAAGACATCATGTCTGCATCTCATACCATAGTGAAGGAAGGAGATGGCAATGTGGAGCCTCACCAGAGTTTACCCATCCTACAACCCATCTCCATTCCGCAGGAGATATGCTCACAGAAAGAGTGATCAGGACCTGTTTAATCATTTCTGTGCCCCTGATACACAGTCAAAGACAACAAAGCCTGAACTGGACAAGTACTCTGCACATTTCTTCAAGCAATGATGATAAGCTCCAGAAACACTCAGTAAATTGTACCAATCATGTACCTTTGACAGTTTGACTCATACTCTGGACACTAAAATTCCTTGGGTTTACAGCTTGCCAGGGTATTTATTTTTTTCCTTTCTTTCTGTACTTCCACACAATATCTGGCCCATTCCACAGAAACCACCCAATAATTTTCTGATTAGCCAGCTGCAGGCTTCATTATCAGGTGCTTCATACCTTTCCTACTGCAAAGAAAGTTCACATCACACTGTCTGTAAAAAGCTCATTCAGGAAAACGTTCCTTCAGTACTAATTTGCTACCACTTTCTCTGTTAAAACTTTCACACAGAGAACTAGAAACCAGAAAGTTAGATCCAAGACCATCAACACCAGAAAGGAAAGATTTTCTAATTTGTTTCTTACTCTAGGAGATACTTAGATACTGTGTTTTTTAAAAAATGACAGCTGAAAACTGTGGTGAAAAAAAACAAACAAACAAACAAAACCTCATTCATGTTTGGGTTGTTTGGTTTTGGTTTTGTTTAGTTTTGTTGTGTTTTTTGTGATTTTGTTTGTTTGTTTGTAATTTGACATGTTTCAGTAAGGAGAGAGGGTGCAGTCACTCTAAATTCTTTAACACCCTCTCCCTCCCATACACACACGTGGTTTGTCAGTTGATAGTGTTTTGTGGTTGGCATTTGGTGTCTTCACAGTTGGACTACCTACTGCTTAATTTGCACTACAAACTATAAAAAGGGTTGTAATCTTTTTTTCTAAGGAAGCTACATGATTTATGAATGAAATTTATCAATAAGCTCACATCTTTATATCACGTAGATACTATTGGAAATGCTGCCTTTTATGACTATTATATTAATATTTTATCCTGAAAGGGTATTTATATGTATTTAATACTTAATGAGTTTAATTTTTTTTGCTATAGGTTTAATCCCTCAGCATGGTTGAGCTTGAAGTAATTCCTTACCTTCAAATTGCTTGGCACTTTCTCCTTCTGATATTTTATGCAAATCCTAAACCTGGAAATATGTCAAGTTTCCTCACTTAGATGGTGGCTTGTCACCCTAGAAGTATTGCTGTTTGTGGCATGCCCACAGCAAAGTAGCCAAGAAGGCAAAAGTACTGAAAAAAGACACATATATTCAGTCAGAGCCTATAGGAAACTAACCTATGGAGCTTCCTAGGTAATACTGCTATATTTAGATTCCCACATCCATGCCATTGATGGGCCGAAGGAGTAAAGGCACAGTATACTCTCGTAGTTACCAAGAACAGATTCTGGGAGTTTTTCAAAGTTGCTGTTTTCTTTCCACAAGTGCCACCAGATGGCATCAAATATCCTTTTATTTTGTACAAATGCTGTTTACGCTTCTTGTACTGCACAGGGTAGTTGTTCATTTGGCCACAGCAGTGGGTTTAGATTTAGGTTTTAAGCTGTTTAATTTTATTATAACATTTTCTCATAAAGATTGTGCATGTTACCTTTTAAGTGGACAATAATTTCCAATTGTCCTTTTAATTCCCCTTGTGTTTTACATACTTTTCTCAGCACCATGACTGCTTTTGCGTTTATACAACTTCTGAGAATTCTGGAGGCTTTCAAAGAGAAACAGATCTGACTGAATACCACTGCACTGAAAAACAAACAAAACAACCAAACCAAAACTACACACACACATGCAAAAAAACAAACAAACAAACAAACAAAAACAAACAACAAAACCAAAACCAAACACAAAAACCCATCCACAAAACCTCACCTCTACATTTACCCCCATGTTTAATTCTGTAAGTTCTAAGATATGCCTCTTCTGTAACAAAAATGTCAAGAAGTTCTCTAAAGTAAACTGTCTTTAAAGTATCTGCTCTCTCCACTACACATTTATTTTATCATCCTGATTAACAAAGTAGACATACTTGAACCACACCAATTTTCCTAGGGCAAATCTAAAAATAAAAACCCTCACCACAATCAGTTAAATCACTAGAGGTGTGTGGATTTATAACGGTGTGTGTGACTGCACAGCGCACGGAAGAAACCACAGATGCATGATTTCATTTCAAAGAAATCAGTAACTAACTTTCTCATGAAATTAGCCTTTTCTGTCATGAGGCAGAGGGGGTATAACTACACTGAGAAATAGACCTTTAAAGGTCACTTCCAATACTAACTATTCTGTGATTCTATGACTGTGTACTAAGGATAACAGATACTCCCTTTGAATACATTAGTACATGAGGGTAGAGTAGCAGAGCACCATCACCGTGCCATCAGCATGAATCTCCAAAGCAGAAGAGCCACACTTCAGCACACTGCCTTTGGGTTAGTTATCCCTGCTAACACAACCTTAAGGCTTGTTGTTTCAGTTAGGTTGTCTGGGGCAAGACACTACACCCTGATAATCTATGTATTAGATAAACTGAAAGAGCCAATCCAAATGGTCTCTAGAGAAACTGGTTACCGTAACTAGTCATAACTGATGGAGCTAGCTATTCCTGAAAATGAAGACGTTTTAACCAATGCTAAATTTTCCAAACCCAGGAGAGCTGTTGGAGAGCCAGCTTGAGACCCCCTGGAGGGGGGGTGTCTCAGACGCTGCAGAAGGACTCAGAGCTGAAGAGAGGACAAACCATATGTGAACATGCCTATACTGGTGTGGAGGGACCTGTTCCTGCAAACACCTGATCAAAGATGACCTGAGTGGGGCTGTATAGCTACTGTGAAGGAACCTCTGCACCTTGGTAGGGTTAATCCATTCTGTGTCTAATTAATCAAGGTAGGTGTAACCTTTACCATGACAACACCAAAGTACCTCCCAAAGTACATTTGTAAATAAAAATATTTTCTCTCTCTTTTCCTTTATTTGGGAAATAGCTTAACTCTTTTATAAAGTTTGATTCTATTATTGACTATACATATTAGCTAATTGAGTGCATGCACCGATTTGAAAACTTCTTTTTAAGTACTTAAGTCAAAAGAGCTTTGGCTTATATCAGGTGAGGCCTGTGACAGACCTTCTATCTACAGAAGGATGTCTCAGAGAGATTCAGAAGATGAGGAGGATCCTTCTCTCATTCACTCCCATTCCGATCAGACTGCAGGGTCAGGATTGTGACAGAATTGCCATGGAAGACTTCCCCATAAAGGCTCCTAGTATCGAAGTATGTGAAAGTAACAATTGCACTTGTGCTATCTCTTGTTATCGTCCCACTACTAAAAGAAACTCTAACTGTGAATTTGTTCTTAAATAGTTCCCCTTTTAGCTGTTACAGCTTAGTGGTGCAGCTTGAAAAACCTTTAGTAATCTCCAGGTTTTATGTTATCTTGCAAGTGTTTTCTGTAGTAGGACATCAAGCTGCCAGTCTCTAAAGGCTGGGTTTTCAATCTAAAACAAATATACAAAGAAATTTTTAAAAGTCAGTGGAACTAAATATATCTAGCAACATATATTTAACTCCTATCTACAATTATACGCCAGCTGTGGTAGCACATAAAAGATAATGCCTACCTGCTTCTAGTTACCAGGGAAGAAAGCTGTATTTCCAAAACAGGGAATTAATAATGGTTGCCTGCCTTCTTCAGCTTTGGAATACTTTGTCAGAACAAACTGGCAAGCTTCATTCACTGCCTTATTGTTCAGGAAAAGGTTGTCAAGATAATGTTAGTGTATATATAGATGTACAAACACCCCTTTTTTATTGCCTCATTTCAGGCAATGTATATGATAAGGACATGGTCTGGAAACACTCAATTTCACCCTTAAAATCTTATCATCCTTTCAGGTGCCTGATACTTAAGAAAATATGTCTTCCCCTTCTTGATATCTACTAATTCCACCATAATTTTGGTTCAGCTCACTTGCCCCTAGTATTCTGCTTCATATCCAGAATTTATACTTCCTGCCTGGTCTCATTAATTTATTTACTTTTGCAGGTTCTTTCATGACAAGCAAGTATCTTTGTCTTCTGAGTTTTGCACTCTCATTTTCAGATTTTCTTTTTAACCATTTCCCTTTTATGTTCTCTTTCTAAATGTTTTTCCTTTTTTTGGATGGGTAGATTTATTGTTATCTGCCTTAGGCCCTCTGTGTTAATTGCTGTGGCATCCTTTATCCTTTCACAATTATAAATGACATTGTTATTTCCACTGCTTGTTTGAAAACTACACCTAGCATAAACACACACACACGAAAGCAGCCACAGAAAAGTGTCACAGGAAGAACATACCACAAGTCACAAAACTGCACCTAAAAAGCAGGTATCAACAAAGCTGTTAAGGTTTAATTAGGCCTCATTTCACACCAGCACTTTCTATCTATGCAGCACTGAATATAGAAGCAGTTTGGAGCTCCAACTGGATTTTAATTTCTTCCCACAAACACCCAAATTCAAAACCAAGAACAGAGGAAGATGAGGTTTGATGTGTTTTCTTCTTTTGACTTTTGAACTTGCTTTCCATTTCATAATTTTGATCAAAACAAAAGGAACACTGAGCCACAAAAATCTTTGTGCCAAC
The DNA here is from genome assembly GCF_000691845.1 of Merops nubicus. Lineage (NCBI taxonomy): Eukaryota > Metazoa > Chordata > Aves > Coraciiformes > Meropidae > Merops > Merops nubicus. Next base: position 74,233 of record NW_008601963.1, read on the forward strand.
TAGGGAAGTATTAGGAGTTTTTTTGTTGTTGTTGTTTTGGGTTTTTTTTGTTTGTTTGTTTGTTTGTTTGGTGAAAAGTCTCCTTTGGAAATCCACTAGAATGCAAGGACTGAGCATCTGTATCACCTACTCAAAACACCTAATAAAATACACTTAAATATGAAGGTACCTCCTAGTTGGTCATTTTTTTTTACTAGGTGAGAGGACCCAGAAAATACAGTCTTTCTGCATCATTCTTGCTCTTTGCTTCAGTTTCATCTCTATCAGTAAAATATACGTATTTCTTCTAATCTTTTCCAGCATAATGTCTGTGTTCAATGAACTAAAGACATTCTGACATTTAATGTCATGAGTGCAGCACCAAGTAAAATAATAAGCTCAGCTGTGGCCTCCAGTTCAAATAATAATAGTAGTAGCTATCGAAATGATAGCATCTGACCAAGAAAAAAAAATGTCTCACAAAACACATGAGCCAGCCTGGGAGAGCATACCAAAGAACAGTAAACAGCTAACTCAGTAAAAGACTTTTCTTTATTATTATTGGCTTTGTCATTCAAATAGTTCCAAAAACTAGTGACATCTCCCAAACATATGGCTACTATTTACCTAAGATAGCAAGCTGATGTACAGTAGGAATTCAAATGACTCATATGCTATGATGTGACTGCTTAACATGTCTTATTAAATCATCTCTCCAAAATGTCTAGTACAATGGCTATCAAAGCATAGGAAATATGCTCTTTTTTTTTTCACTAATGCGTGCAAAATCAGAAAGCATTTGATTGTAATTGTTGCAACTCAGGGACCTAAGTCTTAATTCTTTGGGAATCTTTACTGAGGATAACACAAAGTGCAGTGCTCAGTTCAGTAATATTTCATTGTTGTGACAAGCTACGGAGCCATTACCAGAGTGCAGTAAAGAAGTAGAAACTTCAAGAAAAAATATGTAGCTCTCAGGATAGAGTATTTTAATCTTTGTATCTGTTTATTCAGCAGGCAGGCTGAAAGGACCCCAGCAATTTTAACAACAGAATCAGCAATAGGGCCACTTACTGCCTCATAGCCTTTGAAAGTCCTTTAGACTTTTAATTAAAGAAATATAAAATGGGTCTGAAGCAAAAGTTCTTTTTCACTTTGTATCTACCCATTGAAACATTTATGTCCTTCATTACCTTAGTACTGGTACATACTGCAGAAACTTGTGAATTTTGTTTTACTTTGAGGTTAGAAAACTATTGCAATTCAATTTTATAGTTGAGTGACATTTAGAGTGAATGGCTTTGCACAAGCATCTAATCCAGATCACTCTAGACTGTGTGTTCTTTTTCAATTATTTTAAATACATAAACAGGAAGATAAGGTATGGTGAACTGTAAAACCTCAGAGGAACAACTAGAACAAGTAGGCATAATGACCCAGCTAGAGGATAAAAAAGGAAAATTTGGTCTTGTGCAGATTGCACTTTGGCATAACTACATCAGAGCAAAACTTAAACTGACAATTTTGAACAGCAGGTTGATATGGCACAAAGCACAAAACCTTGAAAAAAAAACCTAAACAAAACAGTGGCAATACCCAACAACCTTTCCACATCTCTGTTAACATGTACAGAAATAGAATAAAGTGAGAATTGCTCCACAGTTAAGCTGAAGTCTGCTGTAACTGTTTTTAAATTCAAAGTCCCAGATATCTTGATAAAGTCCCTTTTGGGTCAAGTTGTGTTCCTAATATATATCATACAAATTGCCTTAAATAAGGTATTATCAGCCCACAGTTACACAGTTCTTGGCTGTCTTCCACTAGCCTTCTGATCTTGTTTCCTAGAATACCTTTTTTGGGATCAGACTGGATCCAGAGCATTGTCTATTTGGTCCTTCAGAGAACTAACACATACCTCTTCCAAATAAATATGTATGAAAAATGAGGAAAGTTTCATTTGAGAAGTGATTCACAGACATGGAAACATCTCTCTCAGTCAGGATAAACAGATTAGAAAATTCCTACATGTGTAGGCACAAACTCGGTAAAATCAGATATTTACTACTGTTATCTACAGTAAGGAGCAGCTTGCTATGTCAATAGTTTGCACTGAGATCATATCCCAGAGCAAATGGTACCAGATGACTTTCTGTAGAAACAGGGCCAAATCTCAAGGAAACAATCCAGTGATGGTAGCTGGATTGGTTAGATGATTGAACAGGTCTTCCACATCTCTATTTTTATAACATAAAATAGTTAACTATGTACATTTAAGACTAATTTAGGTTGTATTTGATACTTTGCCCATCATGGAAGTTCCATGTGAGGAAGCAGCGAGAAGTGTGAGCTAACACAGATCTGCCTTCTGTGGCTCTGCTATGTGAAGAGCTCACTTCTTTAAAAACATAGGACAGTTTGCCACACATAAAACAAAAATATTCAATGGTATGGTTTTGACACAATTCTTTACTATACTTTTGATCAGCTTTATTTTCTCTTTTGCATTTGCACCAAAATAATCTATCTTTTCTCTATGAACATTGTAAAAAAAAAAAAAAAAATTGAGTAGAAGACCCAGCAAGAAAAATGTCAAGCAAACTTTTACCTTTTACCTTTATCAATAGAGTTTAATAACATTTTCTCAACTAATAAGAATTAAAGCAGTACATTCAGCTAATAATACTATGAGGGATTTCTCTATTGCTAAAGCAAAAGGATGAATAATTTGTTTTGAACAATACATACAAAGAATATGTGAAGTGAATTCAAAGTCTCAGTAATAAATCTCTTGAAAACTTTGATATTACAGTACAGTTATCCATGCAGCAAAGAAAACCTAAGAGCTTTGCACTATTTACAGCTTTAAGACCCTGATGTATGTTCATTGATAACAAATTTTATTCATATTATTTGGAAAAGATAGAAGTAGATCAGACTTTGAAAGGGGAAAAAACAGTAATCATCTCAAATAACTTACCAGAAATTGATGCACAAAGAAAGTCTACTTTCCCTGAGGAAATTCTTGGACAATGGATTACGTGCATAGTGTGAGGGGAATGGGAGGGTGGAGATCTAACGTAAGTAATACCTATTAATACTATCCCTTCCAGATTCCAAAAAGTGACTCACAAAGTATATCATAGCCCACCAGGTACATACACACTGCCAGTCTAGGGAAACACTAGTTTTGTCCTCCTTCTCTGACCCCTTGATTTCTACACTGCATACATGTTAGGGGGAATTATATCACTGATTTCCTCTAGGTTTATTATTGACTCATCATTCAAAATATTATTGACATCAGCTCTCTGCCCATTGTATAGGGTAGAGGAACATTTCCAAATGTGGATGATGCTCTTTTTTATTATATCCCAAAGATATACTAACATTCCAACATTCACAGTACCATTTTAATTCTAGTACTACCATAGGAAGAAAAAAAGGAGAAAATAAATATAGTTCCACTGATGCCACTGATTTACCTTATCTCAGCGTCTGTTCCTCTACCTTTGTGCAAATGTCCAAGAGAGAAAAAATGAAAGAGGGAGAAAACAGAAGAGGTTGTCACACAGACAACTAGTGGTTCCTGAGTTTAATACACCAGAAAAAGGAACTAATATTTTCAAGCTATGAAAAACTAAAGTGAGGCTTGGCATAATTTTGTTACTTGAGACACAGCTGAGAGCTGTATCTCTGCAGCTCAAGCAAGTTCTGCCAAACAAATCCGCCTGAGGATTAGAAAATCAGAGATAACTCCAGGTACCTTCAAGCTTCATCAGACTCCTACTGTCACCCCAGTGAGAATGGAAAAGAACAGATACTGCTTTGCCAGGAAAAAGTATTTCAAGAAATAACATTCTTAGGTGAAAATTCTTCACCAGCTGGGAGCAAGGAAGGAGCAAAAAGCAAAAGAGAAAACATAGTTTCAGATAGCATGTGTCTGAAAATAGAGGAAGTATGTGTAAGAACAATTAGCTTTCTGTGAGTTGTGTTGGAAGCACAGCCCAGGGCCAGTGCATCTCTCCTCATGTTTGGGCAGCTGGCCAGAGACTATAGAAGGGACTTTCCTGCCATTATTTTCTCATTTTCATTAAACTGTATTTTAGGGCATCACATAACTCGATTTTCTGTACATTTTTGTCAGGCACATACCCTTTGCTCCCAGCACAAGAATAATCTCTCCTGGCAAATAAAGCAGATTCCCATTAATTCTCTCTCTCTCCCCTCTCGTAGCTTTACTTGTAGGAATACTGCCATGACCATGGGCTGTTTTCCAAGAGGCCTTACATGTGCTTTTTTCATTATTAGACTACTATAAAATTTAACCATATAAGTCTCCCGTGCTGTACCCTCCTGACGATGCCAACAGCCATTCTAAAATAGACTACTTAAGAAAGCATAGAGACCAGGCTTTTTTCAACTCATTAAACCCTGGTTTATTTTTGCCTTGTTAGTAGATGTGTTCTTGCTCCTGCTGATAGGCACTGTGTCAGGCTCAGTTCTTATATGAGCATTTGCAAAAGTATCAGACTTTGTCATGCTCAGTGCTTGCAAAAAAAATTAATTTAACTAAGTGGGAATTTTGCACTTCAGTAAGGGCTACAATACAGTAAGGGTCAAATTTTGCTGTTTGGTATTAAAAGATTTTGGTTCTAAATTACTGGGAAAATAATGACGTACAAGGATAGAGATTGCTTTTCATTTTCTCTTCAAGTCACAGAGCTTAATTGGTTCTACAAATACAAAATTGTAAGGAAAAAAAGTTGATCCTGAAATAGCACTTTTTATTATTAAGTAGCAGAGTGCTTTGCAGCAGAGTGTGGTACCATTTTCCTCTTGTAAAATGGTTCCTTGAAGTAAAAAAAATTATTTGTCTATGATCATCCAGGGGTTCACAGCAGACTAGAAGTATGGGAGTGAACAACATTTGGGAGTTGATAATTTTATTTGTTGATGTTGAAAAATTAATGACTGCTATTAAAATATTAGATCGAATTAATGCTGTCAAAATTGAACAGATAAAATATTAGATAATCCAAATAAGTAATATTTTAATAGCAGTCATTAATTTCCCATCAAGAAAGAATATTCAAGGTAAAGAATCTGCCTCAGAAGGAAAATAGCTTTCTATTATGTGAAGACAACACACACGATAGGGATGCTGAAATTTAGTCTCTCATTGCAGCAAAAGTTAGAGTAAATAACAGTGTCCCTAGTTCAACTTTCAGGAATGTCAGCCAGAGCAGTCAGGGAAGGGCACCAGCTGCCTGTCCTCTCATTTTGATCTATTGCAGCAGAAAGGCAATAGTATCTGATACCTTTGAAACCTCAAAGCTTTCACACACTATAACACCCATCAAGATTAGGAGTCAAGCTTTGCAACAACTATTAAAAAATGACAGTAATGTTGTAAATATGACGGATAAAATCAGGAAAAGAATGATATTTTACATATGCTTGCTAATACGTCACCATTTATTTTCACGTGTCACTTAATATCTAGGATATACTGAGTTTAACAGCTTTAAAAATATGATTAGGAGTCACTACCCTTGGCTAACATGTTTCTAGAGGCTTATGTCTATAGTAAGCCCTCAGTGCTGTTAGTGCATGCACAACCATAGCTGCTAGGGAAGAAATAGAGAAACACATGCTGTTGCCCATTCAGTAAACCATCAGTGTCTGCATTATCTTGAGCATCATGCAGAAGCTGCACACAAGGTCCTTCATTAAAGAAAATATTTTCTGCTAGAACGAAGTAAAAAATTTGCACAGCTGTTAGCTTACTGTCATGTTGGCAGTGGTACAGGAACTCAGTAACTTTAGGTTGAAGACAGAATAACAACAAACAGACCGTAACTGGACAAGGGCACAGACACCTTGTGCCCATTCCCTGTGTTTCTCCATCATGCACACATTGCCTGAGGATGTATAGCCCAGCACAGATGGCTTTATGTGATTGTCTGAATATGCTGGTAGAGTCATTCTTTCAATGTGACGGGGATTTATTTCTCTCTCTCTTACAACCCTTTGTCACTTTATCTCTCTCAAGATTCCTCCCACCTTCAGTTAGTTGCCCAAAACTTTCCACAAATTTCAGCGTGGCTGAGCAGAGCAGGACTCAGCTCAGCCCCAGAGGTTGTGTGAGGAAGGCAGTTAAATCCCAGATATCCTGGAAACTAATGGAGAACTGTTCTGACCATTTTGGAATTTGTTATTTCTTTCTCCCAGGGTGTTTTGTCCTTTAAAAACAAAACCCAAAAAACAACACAACAACAACAACAAAAAAAGGCACAAAAAAAATGAAAAAAATGGAGGTTTTTTTTTCCCCCATTCCACTAATTAAAATCAATGAATCCCACATTTCCAGCCTTACTGTCCTATAACTTTTCCTCAGGAAAATCACCTGCTAAGCTCCACCCCAGCGCTCAGTAGGTGAGGACACTGCACCCTGCTGTGGCTGAGCCAGAAGGACTTTCCCTCTGAGAAAAACAAGCACAGCACTGTAACCATCCCTGTCAGAGCAAGATGAAGATGTCCTTGTGGCACAGACAGAAGAGGGATTACTGGTGGGTCATCCCCCTCAAACTTTTGGAAAAAATAGTGGTCTACCAGACCTACCAGGACCCTCCTTAAACTTTCTTTCAAGTGAACAAGAGCAAATGAGTCTTTAACTCTCCTCAAAAAATAGTACTGGAAGGCTTCAAGACATGTTGAGGAGGACTACAAAAGAACACACAGAGTGTTAGAAGGCAATAGATTGACATGAGAGGCAAAGAAAAGGTCAGACTGACACTTGTCCTGGGAGCAGCCAGCAGAGCTGTGGGTGCCCCACTGCACAAGCAGGTCCCTTTACTGGGCCAAGCTCCATCTGAACTAACACACCTTGTAGGAAAGTGCAACAGCTTCAAACACCTCCTGTTCCTGTGCTGTACCTGTCACCTGTGCGGTGACAGTACCAGTGGGAGTGGAGCCAGCAGCCACCAGTGATGGGCAGGTCTGTTCTCTCCAGGTGCTGGTCCATAGGGGCAGTGGGAGGGGTGGGGGCTGGCACAGTTTGTTTCTGTGCTGAAGTGCTTGGAAGGCAGGGACAAATACTGTGACCCACATTTCTCTTTAGGCAGCCTGGAGGTTTTTTTTGCAGGAAGGCTGTGCCTACCTCAGCAAGATAGTCTAACAGGAAAGATCACTGGTGAAGAGCAACCTACTCAGTAATATTTTGTAATCCCAAAGCCACAGAACTGCAAGCAGCAACCCCTACTTATCTAGATACTCAGGTCCTCACCAATAAACAGAGAGACAGAGATTAGACTAAACACTTCTGCTGAATTTTGGTGGTGTTTCTCAGAAATCAAGACTCTAGTAATCCTAGCCATTGAGGGAACTGAATTTTTTTAGCCAGTAGAAAAGGAGGCTGACAGGAGATCTTATTGCTCTCTACAACTACCTGGAAGGAGGCTGTAGCAAGGTGGGGGTCAGAGTCTTCTCCGAAGTAGCAAGCAGAAAATGGCCTCAGGTTGCACCAGAGGTGGTTTAAGTTGCATATTAGGAAAAATTTCTCCACAGAAAGAGTTGTCAGGCCCTGGAACAGGTTGCCCAGGGAAGGTGGTGGAGTCACTATCCCTGGAGGTATTTAAAAGACATACAGATGTGCTACTGAGGGAAATGGTTTAGTGGTAACTTGGCAGTGTTAGGTTAATGGTTGGAATTGATCTTAAAGGTCTTTTCCAACCAAAACAAATCTATGATACTCCATCCTGTGTAAATCCACGGTGGAAGAATTAGTCAGCTTGGATATTAGCTCACAATATGCTGCATAATCTACACACAGAGACATGCACCAAAGGAAAAAAAAAAAAATCATGTTTCCTTGTTGGTTTATCAGCAACAGACTTTTTTTTTTTAATGAAATAAACAGACAAAACCAAAAATCGCTATGCAAATTCAGCTACAACATCCAGCAGAAACTTTCCATAAGAATTTAAAGGCAAGCAATATTATTACCCATACATCCCTTGAATCAAATCTGTTATGTGAGTAGCACCATTGATGTCAGTAGGGATATAAAGTGAGCAGGATTTTCTCCATGCTCAGTAATAAAACATTCTCAAGGAGGTGAAATTGGACTCAGTGAAATGTCACAGGAGTGACTGGAAGTGGTGGTGGTGCTGTGTGGACAGTCTGTACCGTACAATGATCAGAGGACTGCAGAGCAGGTAGTCTTACGGTTCTGTTCTAAGGTTCTGCTGGAGATGATGTTAGTGAGTGATGACCATCTGGTGCCAGTGTTACGTCAGATTGTTATTTTCATACAGTTCACATCAACAGCAGCTCTGACAAGCAATCAAAATGGCAGCCTATTCAAATACACGATAGGAAATACCACCCTCACTTGAAAACGAAAAACAAAGCAAGAGATATGAAATGTTGAAAAAGAGTGAAAATGCTGAAGGAAGAAAAGCCAGCATCCTTTGGAGTTAAATCACTGTCCCACACTGTAACCATCCATGTGCAATATTATGGATATAATGATTAGAATTGTATTTTCTCGATTTTTGTATAGCAGTGAGATCAATGTGTGCCACAACGCAAGGAGAGCTCTGCCATGAATGAATTCCTACTGTATGTTTTCAGAAAGTATGGGCTTGATTTTGAGCATAGCATTAATGCAGCTAACCCCCCCCTCCCTCCCAATCTAGTTCTCATTATATTATCTAAAACCTTGATTCAGCCAAGCACTTCTGTATGTGCTTTGCTGGAATGTGTAATTACTTCCCATTAAAGTCAACAGGACTAAGTATCACTGTTAAGTGCTTTGCTGCATTGGAGCCTAAATGACATCAGCTGTGCCAGTAAGTTACAGGTGCAAAAAAAACTACCATGTTTTTAAACATACTATCCTTTTTTAAAAGCAAACTTTCATAATGCCTATTTGTGATTTTGTTGTGGATTTTACCTAGTTGGCAGATGATGTTACTTCCTGCTCTTCATCTTTCTCAAATGCTGCCGTGTTAGTCTTCACGGAGTCTCTAGAAAACATGATAATCTTCAAAGAAGAGAAAAATGCAGTAGTGAGGTGACAAACATTACTCTGTTTTGTCAAAATTGAACAGAGAAATAGAAGGAAAACACGTACAGTTATGTGCCCTTGAAACTTTGTAGTGTGACAGATTTAGACAACAGAAAGTGTACATTAGTCTTTGAAAAAAAAGAAAAAACCTAACTAAACACACACACAAAAACCCCTCTACAGCCCACAAAAGCTTTCTAAGCCAGTTTATTGAGGAAAAGCTTATGCAGGGTTTGTGGTTCTTCACCAGTAACAGGCTTAAATACAGATGTGTGCAGCATGGAGAACTATGAACAGCACCTAACTGCCCCCTGTCTCTGACCTGTGAGCAATTCAGATCTGTCCCAAAGTCCTCAGAGGCAACCCTTAAAGCTGGACACCTAAAAGACTCTCTCCCAGAGGCAGACTCACAACATCATGGTACCTTAAGCACAGGTACCTTAGATACACAACTAAGGATGCTCTTACTCAGTGTTTTGGTTAAAATCTAGATTTGTAAATCTTTACATGATGCCCGCTTGCAACTGCAGCGGCAGTTCTGAAGCAGGACGAAAACACTGTTATAAGGTAATTAGGCAGAACTCATATCAGATAAAAATATGTGTTTAACTGGGCAAAATATACCACTGACAACGCATTAAAGTCTTCAAGAAGCAGCAGGGAAAATAAATCAAAGTCAAAATTCATGAGGTTTTGTAACTGCCATCAAACCCAGGTTTACTTTGTTCTATTTGAGACCTGATGCTGTGGACATAGCCTTGATATCTGAGTACCAAGTATCTAGATATCATATTCAGAAGTCTAACAGAAAATCTTATCTGTGAGGAAGCAACATCATGAATTCCACATGACACAAAACTGATGGATGTGCCCATATCATGGAGGTGCCCATATCATGGAGGTGACACAGAGGACAAACTGAAACACGAAAGAGTGGATCAAAACATGTCATTTTGATCCCATTGAAGTGGACAAATAGCTGTTGGCAAATAGCCGTTGGTAAATAGCCAATAGTAGCATAACAAATAGGAATGCAAATAAGAAACTAATTGTCACCCCAAAATTTTAGCCACAAGTCACATAGGCACAAGATAGATATAAAACAGATGCTATGGGAATGAGTATCTCAAAAACATCCAACCAAACCCAGGAGTAATATTACAAGAGTTTAAGCTTTAATCATTGTTTCCAGGCCAAAATAGGTTAAGTGCTTTTCAGAAAATCTCCAGCTGAAGAACTTAATGTACATTATATTATTTATCTATTTAGATTTTAAAATGTGCCTCTCCAAAGATCTAGGGAAAATATACAGATCATTTAGAATTACATACAAAATTCCATCTAGTCGAATGGTTGCAATAAAAAAACCTTCTCAGAACCCTAACCCTAACCCATCTCAGGAAAGAAACCCACCTTTTGAACCCCGTCACCATCACTCAGTCTGTTTCCTAAGAAAAAGCTTGGGAAAATAGTTGGGTTCTTCCACTACCAACCAAGAGGATAGCAATTGGCCCATGTCTAACAGCTAAGACCACAACATGCAGTGATAAAAATTGTTCTTGACACTCAGCTTCCCTTCTCATCCTTTCTCTGGCATTTCTGCTCTATCTGCAAGTTTATTTTGAAAAAATGATTTTTATCATCTGTTTTCCTTCACCCCTTGGTGTTCCTTGAGACCTCCAAAATATGTCCCTAGAGGTAAGATGACCACCATCCTTTTCTTCCCCGTCTCCAGTCCTTGCCTTTTTCTTCTTCTTTCATCCCCAGAGATGGTCACTCTATACAATGAACTAAGCAGAAGAAATGAATATCATAGGTTTTTTCAAAAAGCCATAATTATAATGGCTCAATTCCTTTCAGCTAGTAGTGTGCCCATTCTATAGATGCATACAGACAGAATAACAGTCAGACAGAAATAGAGTCAGCAGAACTGAGAACATAATGCAGATCTCATTTCCCTCCCCCTTGGCTGAGGAGTTGAACTAAACAATAGGGACAGTCTATTTCAGTCTATTTTCAGGTACAGTATCTCCAAGAGACCTATTTTCATACCAAAGGTAAAACCAGGTCTAAATATCTCAAGAGGAACTTTTTTTTCCCCCCCCTTCAGTCAGTGGAAAAGAGACAGGAACACAGAAGTCATAACACATTAAAATGAAGGGGGAGGGCCAGCTTTCTTTCTGTGCTGAGCAGCAGATACATTGCTGTTACATTCAGATGAGTTATCACAGACTTTCTGGATGACATATTGCAGATAATTAGAAAAAGAACTCCATAACTAAGTGCTTATAATTCTGTTATTCCATTCAATAATTCCATTATTGACTTTTAATTCGTAATCTGTACATTATTGAACTGAGCAGCCATGATATAAATTTAATTCACATTGCATGACAGTCTGTGATGTCTATTGCATCTTCAGAAAGCCACTCCATTTTCATTCTTAATTATCTCTAAACTAACTGTTAAGAAATCCATGAATCCCCACTCAAACCGAGTCCAGTCACTCCTGTGTTTTCCAAGAAATATCCTTTCTGCAAGTGTTGACATAGTTGAACAGGGTAAATAAAAGGTTTTGGAGCTAGCCGATCAGCTTCTCATTTTCACAAGGTGTCGTGGGACTGCTTCCCTTCAAATGCTAAGGATCAAGTCCACAGTCTGGCCCAGGGAGTCCTTAGGGTTGCATGCATTTCCACATAAGCAGGGATGTAAAAACACAGTTTTCATGGTCAAAATTACTGGCACTTATCTTTCAAGGGCACAACAAACAAAACGTGTCTACATGAGGCATGTTACAAAAACTGATGTCCCCCTAGCAATGCATGCAGCAAAGTAGGCCTGCCACAGCTCAGTTTGGAAATCATTTCACTGCATTGCAGTGATTCTAGCAGACTACTTCGTGCAAATTATTGGCTACAGTACACAGGAATGACAGATACCTTTCCAGCCTGGGTGGAGTTGGCACCAGACCATGCATTGGGCTGTACCTCTCTGTGTGCTCCAAATCCTTTCTAAACACACCTGAAGTCATTTACAGTGTGGGTCATAAACCTAGTTAATACTTGCTCATTTTCCCCAAGTTTATCCCAACCCTTTAAAGCTACAATAAATGCATCTGGCATCAATTAGAGCTAGCCAGAATGTCTGCTACCAACTCTTGTTGAGGTCTACAGATTTGTGATTTACAGAGCAAAATTTATTTTTCCTTACTTTCTTCACAGGTCTTCCAATAACTAACTTCTAGCCTGGAGTATGTAATTACATCCATTTTCTTAAGGTTCTATTTCCAGTGCAATGAAACCTACAGATTTGATAGTGCCTTGGTTCCAATGCAGCAGCTATTTTCCCTCTTTTGCCTTTCAAATGGGCTGCATCCTACATTGATAAGTGCTTATTTCTGGAAGGAACATCTGCAGTCCTTGGGAAACATTACATTTTACATGTATTTTGCAGTAAACATTCATCTGATAGAAAACAGAGGATTACTTTAGAAGAGACACTTTGCTGCCTATGAATTAAGAATGCTTTAAGCAATAGGCTATAAGGCCATGTGTGTGTACACTCCATCCCACCCCCTTTCTCTTTCCTCCCTGGTGTACTTCTACTGTTTTTCCACATGCAAATTACTCCATTCTTATTGCCTACAGGTCAGGGCAATTTAAAGCACATGCTCCAACCACCAGGCTACGGTACAGAAGGTAAAAGCAAATTCTCCTAGTTTTACTGCCAAAGACACCAGTAGGCAGAGGTGTCCACAGGGAATTTGGCTGATGCTTCTGGCACTCAGAAGTGTCTGTTTCATCCCTATTTGAAAAAGGGCCTAGCTTCTCTCCCTCTTGTTTGTAACCTTGTACACATGCACACACACTTAACAAACCTTAAATGTCAAAGCAGAAGGAAATGCTGATTTTGTGGCTCAATCACAGTGCTCCAGGTAACTTAGAAGCGTAAGCCTTGTCCAATCCCCAAGTTACACAGACCGTGAGATCTCTGAATCTTGTCCTGAGCTCTGGAATTGCAAGTTCAGTAAATGCAACAGCAGTGGCTTATGCTGAGGGGCACCATGGGGCCAAAGGTCAAGTCAGACAAGTTGCTGTAGAATTCTGATCTAAGATGCTCTGAAGTAATCTCCATCCATGCCTACAGGGATCACACAAAGTAGCTGTTATGTTATACTCTGCAGTTATCTGTAGCAAAATATTTGTCTCCTAGAACATAAGTGCAGTATGTTAAAGTGCGTTAAGATCCTGCAATTAAAAGAGTTGTGAAAATACAAGAAGTATTCTTTCAGTATGAACTGGCAGAAGCCAGAGCTTCGCAGGTCAGAGGGTGGCTATATTTAGTAGTTTAGAAAGAGATCTTCATTAAGAGGTTTAATGTGTTTAGTATGGATATCCCAAAGGCTTCTCTTCTAGTAAGTTAACCACAATTTAAGCTTCGTTGATACTCATTTTCTAAATGCCTTGGAATTAAAATCTTCTAATTTTACAGTTGAGGTTATTGGCAGCTCTACATCTGAAAAGTTTCTTAGAAAGATCCAGCCACGGAGTTTGTGAACTTACGAGAACTTCAGCCTACCACTTATGAACTGTCACATGGAGTATTTTCATCTGCAAATTCCAGAGGTGGGACCCCCGTGTCTGCTGTACATAACATCCAATTTGCATTCAGATTCATCCTATTTGCTGCACTGATGTTTTTCAGTTAAGCAGTTTAGGCTCAATTAAGAATACTAACAAGCTTTGCCTACCCTTTGGCATCTTAAGTGCAGCTCATGTGTATGTAATGCTGTGCTGAGATCAGCCACACACTCTTTCATGGACTAGGTGCGCCTATACCCAACAACTTCAGCAACTGAGAGAAGCTGCTGCTGTTGCCTTATTCCTGCCTTGTATTCTGGGTGGGTACTTGTAAGGGGCTCTTTTCAGAGATGTAGATAAAGATCATATTCATATGATCCTTCACTGAACCTAAGCAAGGTGTACCTCAGCTGGAGAGCAGGCCAGGATTCAAGACATTTATCATGTACCTCCAAAGCCATATACTGGTTGCCACTGACTACTGCCTGCCTCCCATGGTGAGGATTTTCAGGCTTCACTTCCAAGTATGGGCTATACCTTCATACAGGCAGAATATTTTCTGAAGCTGCCTGTCCTTGCTAGCTGCCAAACTGGATGCAAAGCAGCTGTTACAGACTACGCATGAAGTAATGTAATCTGTCAGCAGCAATATGGCAATAGCTCAGGCACAGGGTAATACTCTCTCCTAAACCAAGCTTAGCAGGGCTATCTGGGCCAGACTGTACTGTTGTATCCCGATTCTTCCCACATCCTGTGTGAAACCTGCTACAGATAAAATACCATTAACATTTACAATAGCACTGTCTCTATACCTGCTGAAAGGTGTTCCAGACATCACAGATTATAGGAATGTAAAGCCTGATTTTTTTTTTTCATATTGAAAAGCACACGGGACTCCTTAGTGTAGATGTTTCCTCTCCCTTCCCTCAAAACTTATGGCAGCTGAAGTCTTTCCAACAACTTTTCTATGGCTCAATGCACTTTCAAATACCTGTCGCATAGTAGATGGTCTTTGGAGAAAATGCAATATTTATCACTACAGTACAGGAATATCAGAAAAGTAACTATCTGTTTCTCCTTGCTGCAGAGAATGCAGAGAACTACAAGAATGTAGTGCTGGTAGGGTGTTACCATGAAAGATTCCCAAGGATTCTTGACTGTGATGACTAATAAACTAAAGGCAGCAGTTGTAGCTAAAAGAGTGGTCATTTCCCATGCAGAGACAGTACTTTTCTCTTTAAGAGCAAATATTAAAAATGGAAGACTTTGTATATCTGCACTTGGTAGAATGAAGAAATTATTAAACACATCTGCATTCACCTGCAGTGGAAACATCTCAAAATTGGTTTTGTTCTTACTCTATCCTATGTTATTATAGGCAGTAATTATTTATTAACTCATTTCCATATTTCTTTTTTCTAATTATCAAAGAACCACAAAAGCAAAGTGATTCACAAAGTCTTCATAAACTGTCTTCCTCAGAGAAGCATGATCCTTAAGATTCGCCATCCCCAGAGAAAGACCAAAAGATTCATGACAGTGATGAAACCATGTCAGGCTTAAGGTCCATCAAGCTCAGAATTTAACTCTTTCTACTGGCCAGTAGCAGATGTCCAAGGACTGTTAAAACAGTGTATGAAAAAAGTTCAGTAGCGTTTCAATACATTGAACTCAAGGATCATATCTAAGCTATAATTTTAACAGCCACTGATGGACTTATCCTTCATTAATTTGTCCAAGTACTTTTTGAATTCTTTTACACTTCTGCTTATCACAACCTTCTGTCAAAGGGTATTCCAATTTAGTTGTGTTGCATTACAAGTACTTTAATTTGTTGTAAAGTTGCTGATGTGCATTTTAATTCTGTTTCTGTCATGAGAAAAAGTGAACATTTTTTTTCCCCCTCCCTTCATCTTCTCTACGACATTGACATTTCTATACACTACTGTCCTTCAATCATCTCTTTTCAAAGTTGAAATGCTTGTTTAGCCTCTATCTACACAGGCTTCATTCCATATCTTTTATCAACTTTCTTTTTTTTTTAAATCCCACTCTATTGAAGCTTTTTCAGATAAGATGGTCATAATTGTTTGTAGCTATCAAGAGGTAGGAACACCATAGATTTATTCTGTTGCATAATGGTGCTTTTCTATTTTGTTTTCAATCCCCTTTCTAATAATTCTTAGCATTCAATTTGTCTTTTTTTTTCCCCCTGATGTGAGAGCAATGATCTAATGTTCACTGAGAAATAACCGCACTGACACCAAAATCTTTCCTGTAACATTAGGTTGGAGCCCACTATTTTTATGCATTTGTAAATGCTATTATTCAAGTCTATCATTTTGTGTTTATCAAAATTGATCTCCACCTGCCAGCTTATCATCCAATTATTGGAACTTTCTGCAATTCTTCACAGTAAGTATTAGGCTCTTCTATTAGACCTCTTTATATTCTTTTCATATTATAAAAAAAATGTATAAGAACACTGAACATGCAACACAAATTTCAATGGAATCACACAGATAGACTCTTCTTTAGGCAAAAGCTGACCACTTATTCTTACCCTCTATCTTCTACCTTTTAACTGATAATTAATCCACAAAAAGACCTTCCCTCTGTATCCCGTGACAGTTTAATTGCCTGAAGAGTCTGTTTTTGTCAAATCTGTGCATGCCATTTTGACCAGATGACCCACAAGACAATGAACAATTGCTCATGATCAATATCTAGAAAACATTTTGGTGTGTTTCTGCTGTGAGCAAGAAGGCACACAGCCCAGCTTCTGCACCTGTTAGCACAATCATTGGTTTCAACAAATGGTGCAAATGTAAATGGAGCTTTGCTGCCCTCCACACCTAATTAAATGTCTACTGCACTAACCAATAAAGTTTTCTTTATTTGAGCCTAAAATAACTTGCAAGTCTCTCAGAGCCACATTTTTCTTTGCACAAGAATGAAAAAGGGCACAATCATGCCCTTGAGAACTGAAGTAAGGTATTACTCAACATATTGACATTTTCAATGGGCTTCCCAATATCTCCAGAACTTTTTGCACTATATCAATATTCCTCATCACTAAAATTATATCTTTTTGCATATTCTAAACTTTTGTTTACATAGCAAGGAACAGAACATGGTGTTTAAGATTATCTGTGATATCTTACAGGTTTGAGACTTACAGCTTTATCTACTTAATGGTAATTTTTTAAAAGTTTAGAAAATACATGTTATTTACAAAGCAAAGGAAGGCAAAAATACAACTACTATGAAACAGAAGCTCTGCCATGAGCAACATTCTCTACAAACCAAAAGCAACAAATAAACAGCTCAAAGTGTTGAACATAACAGAACAGTGACCTAATTTTTGTTTTCATTGTTTGTATAATAATAGCAGCTGAGAGGCTTCTGTGTTAAATATGGGGAAAGGAAGTTCTTTTATAAAGATGAACTCTAATGTGCAGTATGAAATTACACCTTGTCAAGGTTATTAATTTTATTGCAAAGAAATTCATTGCACTAACAAATATTTCTCTTCTGGCCATATGTCTGATTGGTTTAATACTGTAGTTGGAGTCTTGGTGCTAACCAAAGCTTAGACAAAAATTACTAAGAGATAGCAGATTATTAATAGTTAAATGTTATTGAAGTGCATGCTTGTACCCCATAGAAAATGAAAAGCAATCTTAGTTTTTGGCCCACTTTTACTGCACTATGGCTTGATCTGAATGTGCTAAATATTTACTGTGGATCAGTCAGTAATGTACTTTATTCATTCTTCTGAGACCTAGTACATAATTTTGTTTGTTTTTAGGGACACCATTTACAAATTAAAACCAAAACAAAATCCCACCTAAACCCTCAATCCTTTCTTTAAGTGCAGTGAATAAATAACATTTTTAGTGGCTTGTTCCTTCCTTAGCATATCGAACAGAATTCTAGCTATATTTGCTATGTTAGTGTATAAAACTGTTTTGTCATCACTCTCCAGTTATGCTTTTAAATAAAGCTTATATAAAGTACTGCCACTTTATAATTTTGGCACATCAATAAAGTCAAGAAAAAGGTAGCCACAACTTTCTGGTAGCAATTACCAAGGTTACATTAGCGGTATTTAGTGCATTTAGGCTATTAGAACAGCACTGCTTATATTTAATATAGGTGGGGCTGGTAATACCAGCTATTAGTAAGACTGCTTAACAGTTCCTATTTTAAGACCCTTTTTAAATTTTTGTTGTTGTTGCTTATAACTTTGAAAACTTTTTTGTAGTCTAGATGGAATTTTCCATCCTAGGTGTTCTGCAGAAATATCATAACAACTTGACTGAATCAAAACCTGAGGTACACTCTTTTGTCCATGTTTAAAAAATTATTTCACCATCCCATATTGTCTCAGAAACGTGTTATTGTCAACATTTTGAACAACTTGAAATTTCATAAGGAAAGGGCTTGATAAATTCTGCTACTATTCAGTAGAGGTTTCTTAGGTTTCAGTAGAAGTTGTTCAAGGAAGATGCCTCCTGCAACATGAAGGCCAGATGTAGGAATTTAAGAGCACGTGCCCTATGTCTGAATGGATCTCAGTGAGCCATTGCCATATTCAAATACAGAAAAGACAAGAGAAAGGGGAAAGAGGATGAGACTACAGGGAAATGGGATTAGAATCCATTAAAATGAGAACAGGGATTGATGTGCAGAACACAGACTAAGGCTAGCCCTGGGAAAAAGGGAGAAAAAGAACAAGAATGCAAAAGCAGGAGGCGTGACAAGAGTTCTATCTGACAAGGTAGTAGTGTGCAAAGGAAGAACTGTGTTATGGGGGGGCAGGGGAGGGGAATGGTAACAGAGGAAAGACCAGAGTGCTTGGGGCTACAGGAGATTCCCCACAGGAATTTAACTGAGGAGCCAACAAAAACAGAAAAAAAAAAAAAAAAGACTGAAAAGAACATCTGGGCAAGGAGTACAACTGGATGGAGACACTACACAAATGAAATGTTAGCTAGAAGAAAGGGGCTGGAGTTTGGAGGTAGTATTTTAAAAGTACTGAATAACCCAATCATCAGAGCAGGGTTTGAATTCATAAAGAATATCAGCACACAGTGGGGCAAAGGAAATACCCTCCAGCAGTTGCCTTCACAGGCACAGTCCTGCCCATGGCCTGGCTGACGTAGGAAACCCCTGGAATTAGAGATCAGATCAAAACAGCACAGGCTGTTGCCAAAGATCAGTTTTGCCTTCTTATGAAAGTTCTTTGAATAAAACTTATATGAGTACACATACCCATATGCTGTTAAATACACATACGCTTAAGAATATTGTTTTCTCTCCTTTAAAATGGAGTAGAACAAAACTCAATTTTTAAGCTCTGTTTGAAAGGTGCTTCCACCCAACATCCCTGAAACCCCCCTTGAAACATCAGAAACCAAAAATATACCTGATTAATTTCTGATGAATCTTTATAACCCTGATTTTGATTCAAAACCCCTTCCCAATCCATTAAATTGGTGCCTCTGACTTTATAGTGCACAAAGATGAAAAATATCTGAGACTACTTTCCTGTGCAGCCTCTTCTGATGTATGCTCAAGAACACGATGGAGACAGAATGGGATCGATTCATGTCCCAGTGTTAACAAGCTGTATAGATCTTAGCTTTACAGCAGCTGAGTAAATATTCCTGATAAATAATGTTACTGTTAGCTTTGACAATGGGTTAAAAGTATCTCCAGATTCAAAGCTGTTCAATTATTGAGTGAAAGATGGCAAAAGAAAAGAGAAAATTATTTTTCATTCTTATTTTATAGTAGTTTTTCCATCTCAATGTTCTGTGACATGACAAACTGAATGACTTTTTTTTCTGAGTATTGGTCAGTATTATCTTTAGCCCATCATATATTACACTATCCACCTCAAAGTGTATGAATAAGACTGATAAATTGAAACAAATTAGAGTTTCCTTTTATAGGCCCTGTACAGATCATCCATATTGCATGAATTCTGCAAGTCAATCCACTTGCCAGTAGATTTGGGTAGGGTTCTATTAGCTTCTGTATAACAAAATGTGAATAAAAAGAAAACACTTAGGTTTTGCCAGTATTTGCTTCAAATTTCTTAACTGTGATCACCTTTCACATCTGATATTTTATCTTTGGTTGTTGATGTGTCTACTTTGTATTCCGGGGCCAGAAATGTAAGGGCAAGACTCAATATGTTCTACAGCTTATGAGGTTTCACCATTGCAATTCTCTAGGAAAAACACATTTGCATTAAATAGCAAGAGCACTTACATTACGGAACAGAATAAGGTACTGAGGCTTAGATTTTTTTATGTTAAGTATTTACACTGCTTTTAATTAACATTGTAGAAAACTGGCACATAGAAAATTTAGATCATTACCTACATTATTTGTCAATAAGCAAAAACTGACACATGGAATTAATTTCCAAAGGAATCACGTAATCTACAGAGTTCTGGAGTCAAAGTTTTGATAAGTGTTGGAAGAAGTAAAGAATTATTAACAATTACTAGAAAAATAGAGTATTCTTAAGGGGTATCAACCCTTATTTTTTGAAGGTACAGACTGGTTCATGATATCAGGAGGAAAAAAAAAAAAAAGGAACAACCCAAACCACCAAAACCATGAGTTACTTCCATTTAACTCTGTGAGAGTGACTGGCACCAAACTACATTATAAAACCAGCTGAAGATTCTCAGAAGGAAGTTTTCTAATTACTGCCAGTTTCAGAGAGTTAAAAATGTTGTGTGGTTTTTTTTTCCCTAAATATCTGTAAAAAGATAAGATACTTATATCAGAAGAACATAGTTTATTTGGATCACAAGTTTCCATTTTGAGACATCAAATCCCTTTCAAAGCTTACAGGATTCATACTTGTATAAATCAAGAGTTTAAGGACAATGCGAGCACAATACAGAAAAAAAATGGGAAAATATCTGCTTCTTATTATTTTAGCTAAAATCTCAAAGGCTTTGAATGCCTTATAAAGGTTTTTAAAAGCAAACAAACAAATAAAACAAAACCAAAGAAATAAATGGACTAAGTCCTATATTTTCTGCCATCAGAAAACCTCTGGTGGGATTGACAAATCCATCCTTTCTTTCTCCTATGATGCTTTTGTTTGTTCAGGTCTGGGATTTTTGGTGGATTTTTTGCTTCTTTCCTCCCCTTTGAGGCAAAAGAAAGGGATTTGAGAAGGATTGTATTCTGTGATCAGTATCCCTGTCTCTGCAGGCATACATTCAATTAAGCATTTGTATTATTAGCATTTGATTTGCAGAGAGGTACTCATTACCTTTTCAGGCACTGTTTCTAGATGTTAGAGCTATGGAGCTCAGGCAGAAACTGGGTGGTGGCAGGGGGCATGTAGGAATGTGAACATCATGAATTTGAGGAGCTTCCAGCATCAAGAGTTTTATCATAATAGTTTTTAATTAGGCACCTAAAGTCCATCTATATCTTGTTTTAAGAGCCTATATCCTTTCCAGATTACTAAGTCATTAAAAAATACTCTTGTATTTTCAACATTAATAAATATGATTTCAAACCCTAACCCTAAAATCAGCTTAGTGGATCTCTTAACACTAACCTAATCTAGATTTGGAAATCCCTCCTTGACTTATACCTTGTTCATTCTTCTCTAATCAGTAGTGTAGTCATGCTATTGATGAAAAGCAGGTTCTTCCTGCATGTGAAGACCATCTGGTCTTGCCAGCACGTCAGTATTCCTACTCCAGCTGGCAACTTCTTGGTAAGTCTAAGAGGTGTGATTATTCAGTTGTTCTATAATGACACACTTCTATTAGTTACTGGTAATTAAGATTCAACAGTGTTTCTGCTGTTTAAAGTTTCATTTATCAAGACATTCTATGCAATCTTTACGATTATTGCAGTGTTAAGATGCAACAAGTTTGTTGTTCTGGTTAAACATCTTAAAACACGGTGCATAAAGGGTTTTATCAACTCAGGAAGACAAACTAATTTCATTTAGTTTAAGCACTTACTAGCCCCAGTATGACGGAAGACATTTGATTGTCAGTTACTGTCCCTTCTTAGTTACCTAAGAATAGGGACAGAATTCTCTGTTTGAAAGGACGAGTGTCCTGAGATGAGTTTCAAACAAATTATTTTTTTAAACAAATCTAAACATTTGAATCACACAACTGAGAAGGGATAAAGCATATCCAAATGGTGTCTAGAAGTAGTAAAAGTCTATTTCTGCTTCAAATAGACATTTAATTCACACTGCCATTGCTCTCACCCAGAGTATATAGTTGTTATATGTACAAGAAAATGAAAAATAGCCATTGCCTCATTACCTTTAACATTCTTCTATATGTGCCTTTTTTTACAGTCAACCTGATTTGCCATTTGCCCTTTTCTGTGAGTTTGGGAGAGACAGACAAATTCCTGCTCAGGGCTATGGCACAAGGGTACAGATGCACAAGGACTCCATAAATCATTTAAACACTCATGAGGTGAAAAGAGGAGAGAAAGAAACAAAAAAAAAAAACAAACAAACAAAACAAAACAACCCACACAAACCAAAACTATAGGAACTGACAACATTGTCACAAGTTTCTGGGAGGTTTGTAGTTCAACAGAGATATACATGGTATAGCAGAGGTGAACAGCATTCCTGTTTGCCACTACGTGACAATGGTAAAACAGAAAAACACAGAAGGATTTGAGAGAGGTTTATAACGTTGTGGTGGCAGAGTCCAGCACTCCCTACGTAAGGGCTGTCACCCAGACAGATGTAGCTCTTGGAAGGATTTCTCCCATTCTGATAATTTAAGGGCTTTTGTGCAATGTCTTTTCTTCTATTTTACCCGCTTCTAGGATTGGATTAATTTAGGATTAATGGATTACAATTATTTCATTCTAAAAACTGATGGTATTCCTATTGAGGCTACATATACCTCCCATTGATTTAATTTTTGTAGAGTAACAAACGATGCAACCTTGGTCTACTATTTAGGGCACTTAACCCATACAGTCTGTTCTCAGACAGACCTGACAAGCTATAATGGATTTTAGCAGGGGCTGCCTGGATGTAGCTGAAGATGAGAGCAGATCATATGAACAACAGGAAAGGCCTAAGATTACCACATATGGATTTGCTGAGGCAAGGGAGTGAAGAGCTGAGGGGGCTGAGCTCCTCCACCACTCTCCTCTCATCAGCTATCCAGCATGTGTTGCCACACTGGGTGACACAGTAGTGTAGCTCATTTTTTCAGACTGGAACTGAATTTTTCCTGGCAGCTTTTGCAGCTGTAACTACTTGATTTTTCAAGTGTCAGCCTTTTAAATACTAAAAATAATCCCAACAATTTTATTTTCATTTATATTTCTACATATTAACCTTACCATAAATTTACATATAAAATACAGGTGAGTTTATAACTGCACAGATATTGATTTATTGAAACACTATGTGTAAAGAATAGTGAGACTGAAATGTATTGAGACTCAGTCCCCCAAAGGAGAGATTGTTAGACCTGCAGCTGTCAATGCAACTTTAATTCAGGTTTATTGTGCTATTCAGTATGATACAGTCTTTAACTGAGCAATTGCTATTTTTACAGTAGGAAGTACTTCAATCAGATCATTGTTACTTACCATTTCTTTTAGTTCCACCATGGGCTCTGTGTGTTACTCAGTGTATACTATCCAAACATCAGTTTGGCTACAGAATTTGGGAGCTTCTCCAGGCTTTCCACAGTGATCTTAGTCCCCAGAGAAGAGTTTAAAACTGGCAAATGCCATATTTCTAAACTTATTCTCAAAACCCAAACAAACAAACAAACAACCAACCACCAACGCTATCATTTCTGAGTAGTTAAAGATCATACTATAAAGAAAACCTTACATTTCAAACTTAGGATTCCTTAAAAAAAAAAAAAAAAATTATGTAGATGGTGGATTATAAATAAACTTGGAAGAAATTAAACATAAGATGAAAAGAATGAACTTCACAAAATCCACACAATCCTGATGAAAGGCATCAATCTTTACCTCAGATAGACACACATATAAATAATGCATCTACATTTACAGCAGTGACTTTGTGTTTTAAAACTCTATATAGACATCCATATAATTCACATTATGAAACCCACAAATGTATCCCTTAGTAGAATCTCAGAGGCTTAAATCAATAAATATTATAGCCATTTTTAGGAGCTACCAATTTTTATTAAACTTCCCAGTGGGAGAGAATATATGTTTATGTTGGCTCCTATCAGTCTGTTCTGTCTATGCTGCCAATGGATAAAGAAGACTGGCAAAAACTGCGATCAGCTGAAACAAGTTTTCTTTCTCCTATTTACTGATAGCAGATTACTCTCACTTAAGCAGTTCTGTGATACATTGTTAGCTACTAGACTTAGCTGCTGGACTAGACAGCCCTTGGGCCTGGTGTCACCCATTTACTTGCTTCTTCCAAGTCATCCATTACTGTTATGCTTGGGCTGTTGCTAGCAAGGAGGTTTGTCTCCCTCTTCTCTCAAAGAGCTTGTCCTGAGGACTGTGAGATGAGTTCTCTTGCATCCTGATATATTATTTCTGGCATAGGGGCCACATGAAGCCAGTGTTTTGCAGAAAAATGCCAGGGAAACCACAAGGATAGATCACTAAATATGAATTCCTTCTTTAGTCCTTTAGGCTTCTCTAAAGGAGTTTTGTGATCTAACTTATCCTTGTTAGTCCTGTTCCAGGTGTTCTCGCCACCCCCTTATGCTTTTATCTGTAGAAACATGGGTTTCTCTTTAGAGGTACTCACTTGCAACACATCCTTCATACATGTCAGTATCTACACATATTCAAGCATATACCATGGGGATTCTTTAAAATGTCCAGACCTTTGAGCTTGATATTATAAAGACATGACCTACCCATTTGGCCAGATTTGTGGATCTCCTGTCAGAAGGAAGACTGACGCATACCTATGATAATTTACAATTAATATTTTCTATATAGATTTGCCTCTCAAATCCACAAGCAAATGACAGAACTTCTTTCATGCCTTTGCAGGAATGATTGCAGTTTGGAAGATACTCAGCACTGCTTGAGGAACTCAACTCAACAGTGCTATTCCATCAATGGTACTGAAGAGTCTGACTCTGTTGCAAAGTTTAACTTTTTAAAAATTAACTTTATATTTTGACAGTAACACATCTTTAATGTTGTAAGGCTTCTGAGAGCCATAATAATAGTAATGTCTCCAGTGAATGGCTGAGCTCTGTCTTCAAGAAATAGAGTGCAAGGGAGCAGAGTCCTACACAGCTGATGGGCTCTATTTCCCAAAACCCAGTCACGAAATAGCTGGAGCTGACTACAAAGCAGTTATCAGGACAACAACAAAGCACTGTTCATTGCCAGAACTCCACATAATCGTTATGGCAAATGAGACAAGAGACGACAGATCTTCTCATTCATACATGTAAACCCAGGGTGAAGTATAAATTTAAAATGAAGACACAAGAATCACCGTCATTGCCTCAAAAAATGACCCAGGAAAACGCAGGTGCTACCTATGTCCTATTGTCATGTGTTCATGGGGAGGGAAAGAGTCTCTCTGCTTTGTGGGCCTGGACTTGGAGATGGAAAACAGCTTACCTCCTGCTTAGTGCAGCTGCTGCAACAGGAGAAAGTCATTCTAGACACAGGGTGCACTCATAATTTATTGTTTATTTCTCCTAAATGCATTACCTTTTCTCTTTCACTTCTGCCTTTTATCATCCTTTTGGATATTGACTTTCCCTGCAGTAACCATGATCTTTCTCACTTGTGTACAGTAAGTATAAAACATTATTCCATGAGAATGGCACCATTTATCAGCCATTATTGCTAGGCACCAGAGTAAAGGGAAGGGCAGATGAAGGTTTTTATAACGCTTTTTTAAACAAGACAACAGCAGGATGTAAAACTGGGAAAACACAGTAAAACTCTTGCTGCCCTTAGTTTGTTATGACTTTGTAAGGAAAACCAGGGAACTGGGATTGTCAGGTGCGAGAGGTGTCACAGGCAACACTTCGTTCTTGCCTCTATCATGCATCTCTGATAGCTCTCATTATCAGGGTATTTCCCCTTGCCAAAATCCACATCAAACTCAGTAAAACAGATTTTTAGCTTTCTTTTCCCCACTAAAGCTAGGGAACTAGAATATAAGGCTGAAAGCTGGCCAGATTGAGACAAGTGTAAACAGCAGTTTGCACTGTAGAGCAGACCTTCTCCATTGGAAGAACCAAGCAGAAATGAAAATTCAAATTCAAATAATTTCAACCGCCTTTTTTTCCCCCCCATCTCGTGTTATTTCTTAATTCTTTCTTTCTTTAATAGACACTTGGTGACTTGCAGTGTGTTGCTGGATCTGAACACATTGGCTTTGAAGTACATTTACTTGGCAAGGAAGCTAAATAACCAGGAAAAGCGGTACCTTGCCCACCTACACCAGCTCTGTATCTGTCCAAACATATTTACCCTTTCTATTCCTTTTTCCTCACCGTTTATCAGCCAAGCATGCCAAGTATATGTCTCTGTAAAAATCCTCCTTTGTTCTATGAACATCTATACTGAAGTATCATTGTCCTCTATTGATTTTAACTGATCTAAATCTGTAAATAGATAGCTATTGTATTCTTCACTATTTACAGTTCCATCCATTTATAGTGTTGTCCATCAGTGACTCTTGTTTTCTTTTTCTTACTTTCTTTTCTATTTTCTTCAGCTTCCCAGAGCAAATTCTCTTCTTGCTCTATGAACCCCCAGAACTCTGCTAAAACAACAGTCTGAAGTTAAAATAACATCATCAAATTCACACTCAATCTTTGAAGTATTCCTTATGCACCCTCTACACCTACAGAAATCACAGAAAACCTGGAATAACCTCCTCCAGTTCACACAGAGTATTTGTTATTTTGTTGGTTAAAGTAACAAGCCACACATAGTGCTCTCCTTTTGCTCAAGCCACAAAATCATGAGATGAAATAGAAAAAAAACAATAGTTTGTTTCAAGCATAGATTTAATCCTTAACTCTTACCTTATGTTGGTTTGCAAGCAGTACTCAGTGGCATTCTTCAGCATTTTTTCACCTGTAAAATTTTCCCAGTAAAATAGGATTTCAAAATGTTACCAGTTTTTGTAAAAAAAGATGTACTTACTATTTACAGCTAACACAAATGTAAAAAACCCAACTTACTCTTACACAGTTTTTATGGAGTATAAGGAGACCACAAATTGATTAGCAGTGCTGCAAAATATCTGTCTTGCCCTGCTTTATAAGGAGCTTGTCAGTAAGATCAAGAGGGTTAGAAACACACACACTAAAAATCAGGTTCCTCAGAGTGGGAGCTCTGATAATTATGTCATTATTAATAAAAACAACAATTGAGCAATCACTAACAACAAGCACCTGTCTCACACTCCCCCCCAGACTGTCCTCACCTCTCAGCTGTGTTTCACTTGGCTCCAGTGGCTGCTGGGACCCAAGCAAGCCTTGCCATAGCTCCAGGAGGCCTTTCTAGGAAAGGAGGGTAGGCTTCCTCCCGCCACACATGGGACTCTAGCTCAGTTCTTAATCTGCACCACCTGCAAGACAACTCCCAGCCCCAGGCTGCTTCTGGCCCTATAGCACATGCTTCCCAGCACCACCCCAGCCTTTCCTTAAGATAGAATAACAAAATTGCAAACAGAGAGCTAAAAAGAAATATAGTGTCTGTCTAAAGGAGAGCAATGGCTTCACTAAATGTCGCGTAGATGTGGTGCTTAGGGATATGGTTTAGCAGTGAACTTGTTAGAGTTAGGTTAATGCCTGGACATGATGATCTTAAAGGTATTTTCAAACCCAAATGATCCTATGATTCTATGTTTGTTTTGAAACAAACGCTTCAAAGATATTTTAAATTTTTGTTTCCCCCTCATTACCAGTAATTGTGATTCCAAGGACAATTTAAATTATTGTCATTCTACTTCTTCTTTATTTCTAAGTTTTTTCAGAACTTCACTGAATCATTATAGCAGATGAGACAGGAGAACAGATTTGTTCACTTTCTTTTACAGAAACTTTGGTATGTCAGAATGCTTCGAAAGGAAAAATAATACAGTTTTGTCACTTGTAGAAATATTAAAACACTTCAGACCAAGCAAGGAACAAAACTGTATGCAAATCTGCTATGTTCAGTAGTTTAAATAAGGAATGAAGAAAAAAAATGAGAAAACAAAAGTTTAATTTCTCTAAACATTTCATAGAACCTTCACTAAGAAATTAATTGCTATAAATTGAATTTTTAACTCAAAGGCTCACAGCAGAAGATCTACAGTATTCCAGGAGGTCTTGCTATACAGGATGACTGACCCACTTATTGATTACTTAAATGACAGAATAGAAACCTTGGCCTATGCTTTCCCTGTAGATTGCCTTGTCCCTGTGGCATCTCTGCCTGAGATACACTCAGAAATACTCTGACACTGGAGTTGTAGATAATAAAGCCCAAGTCCTTCAACTCCTTTTTAAACCAGGCTGGCCATGTAGATCAGCTTTTCTTCTCCTTGCAAAGACTAACACCTAAGCTGTGGCACACCACTGAGCATATGCTTAACATATTTCCCAGAGCAGTTAAACTCATCTGAAAAATTATGTGAAGTGCAGGGGGAAAGGCATAGCATGTATGGGCTTTACAAAAGGAAGTTTCATGTTCAGGAATGGAAAACACAAAAATTGTTTGCATTGTCTTGCTATAAAGATGGTTTGGAGGTTGAAGAAACTAATTTTCTTTAGTAGAATAAATTCCTTTTGAGTACAGAAACTGGAGTTCCAGTAAATAAACCACCTCTCTGTGGATTAATAAAAATGGAAAACAAAACACACCAGAATCATACCTCAGAAATTACTTTGTTCTCATTATGTGCAAGATTAATCTCTCTAACATACTAGACATTAGACTAGATATAGGGAAGAACTTTTACAGCTAGGATGGTGAAACATTGGAACAGGTTGCCTAGAGAGGTGGTGGATGTCCCATCTCTGGAAACATTCAAGGTCAGACTGGATGGGGCTCCAAGCAACTTGATCTAGTTAAAGATCAGCATCCCTGCTCACTGTGGTGGGGGGTGGGGGATGGGGTTGGACTTTCCAACCCAAAACATTCTATGACTCTATACTGCATAAAAGCCATAATTTTACCAAGCCTTCTCAGATGCTATGGAACAAGTTTCTGGGAACCAAACAATTAAGTCCAATCAATACTAAATAAGTCAGTCAGCTCTCTGCCATCAGGAATGGGGATAGGAGGAGGTCTCGGATGCAGGCAGAGGACCCAGCAGGTACATGCGGGGGTTCCATGGCTGGCTGCAGAGCTCAGAGCCTGGCAAATAACCCTTGTTCTCCCAAGCTGGCTCTGTGCTGTGGCCCATTGCTGGTGGGTCCCTCTGTGCTTGGATGAGTGGGGGGAACATGCCTCAGAGAGCACTCTGCAGCAGCTGCTTTAGGTCTGGAAGCAACAGTCTTATCTATTATTCAGGTAATGGACTGCCTGCTTAAGACTAGAACAACCAGGAGTGGCCCGTCAGCATTTTGAAATGGTTTTTCACTGCTGTGCTGTAATAATAAGTTATTTTTGGAAGCCAGAGTTTTTCTCCGTACCTTTACCTGAAATGAATTTTCACTGCTGTGCTGTAACAAAAAGTTATTTTTGGAAGGCGGAATTTGACTGCTTACCTTGATCTGTTGGTTATAAGGTCCATATAACACGGTTTCACAATGTTTGTACTGAACCCTAAACAGTATTGTGTTTAAAAAGAAAGATAATTTTAATAAATATTTATATAATAGACATGTTCAAAAAATGACATTAAACAAATAAATTATAAATGATATTTAATCATTAATATTCACTTAACTAAATGGATCTGTACCTCAAGAACATCCTTATTTGGTGTTCAGCATTTATATATGATAGGGTTTTATTTACTTATGTACTTGGGCCCTACAGACCCCAGCTGAGGTATGGGGGCTTTACTTCCCCAGGGGATGAATAAAGACACAGGAAAAAAAAAGTCTCTCAGGGGTGCTATAGTCTGAGAAAATACATCAAGTGAAGAACAGAGGTGGTCAGTGTGCTCTTATGACTTTCCAGCATATGAAGGGTAGTTAAAGATTTAGCTGAAAAACAGTATGAAGGTTCAAAAAGCATCCAATATGCCATGGAGTGCATTTCTGCAAGACAACTGTCCATGGAAACTGGTAGCAACTGGAAGAACCAATGATTACAACCACAACACCTCTGCAGATCTATCTCATGCCTCAGGTACAGAATTTGTTGCAGATGAGGGCAGGGACTCAGCTGGCTGTATGGCCAAATTGAAGTATGGATGATGCTGTAAAGGTTATCATCACAGAGACATAATCTCTCATGGAAGTCATGGTCACTGATATAATTTGACATACATCAATAACTATCTTACAGACATTTGGAGAAAGTAAATGACTTGGGTTACTATTTTCCTGCAGTGGCTTTTCTTGTCCCAGTTATGTAAGTATTTTTTAAAAGTTATACCTGACCTGACTTCTAATTATATTTGTAACATATAATTACACTCAAGTCTTCAGTTTCTGAATAAAATGTCGTTTTGTTTCTAAGACATCATTTACACATTACTGTATTTATGTTCTGCTGGCATTCTATGGAATGTTACATGACGTGAACATAATCAAGAATCAACAAGGATTTTTCTTGACCATTTAAACATTTCAAGGTAGCTTTGCCAAAATTATCAGCAAGTATCTATTCAGTAACATTGAAATTGTGAAAGTATCATAAAGACAGCATTATCAGGGATATATATAGGCTCAAAAAGGGCACAATACAGAAAAAAAAAAAAAGGTAATTACAACTCCAAATCTCTTGATACTTGTCCATTCAAAGTCTGGAAGTCCAAAAACTCAAAGCTGTGCTTGCATCTAAATTCAGAATGTTACCCAAGAGAATAACACTCTTCTCCACTGCTTCTATTTGCACAGACATTTTGTGAATATAAACCAGTTTTCCACCTCTATGTTTTTAGCATTACTTTTTAAACAACACAAAATGGGAAGTAAAAATAACTCTGCCTCCCCTATGCACCAATGTACACAGATGTTTAACTTCAGTATGACTCCATAACAGAAGCTGTCCACTGCTGTCCCCACACAGCCCTTTTTGTACAATCAGGCTTAAATTAGTAAAGATATATGATGCACTAAGCCACCCACATTACACTGTTCAGGCTTGAACGTGCCTAATGTTGACTAAAGTTTCCCACCAGCTGTTTTGGTGTTTAGTTTGGTTTTGTTGTTTGTTTTGGTTTTGGTTTTTTGTGCTCTCATTTGAAATATTACATAGTGTGTTGAAATTGGCACATGAAGGAATAACGGTTTGTTTTCTAGAGGAAAAGCAGTGTATTATTTGATTTCACAGAGTCAGTATAAAACAGATTTTTAATTCAAATTGGAAAAAAAAAGGAAGGTATAAGAAATGATGTCATGGCACCATCGCTTTCAGGAAGTATTCTTATACTATGAAGACAGGTCTTCATCATGTCAGTGTCACAATTAATGGTATATGTAAATCAGCATTCTCCTGCCTGAATTATTATAGCCTAAAGCCATTATGTACACTGACTCACTGCAAGATGTGAAAAGGAGGGCAGGAAAAGCATAACTGATATGTTGCACACCATTTTTGGTTCCAAAGATATCCAGTGAATGATACAAAATGTATGTATTATTGAATCAGGAAGATTAATGAGTGTACATGCACACATACACAGAGAATTTGATGCAAGAGCACTAATATTTTGTCATTGCAGAGACATTGTGCACACATAGAAATGCAGTCTGCTCTGAGACAGAAAAGGGAGTATAACAATTAATACACATGTCAAGTGTCTCAGACATTAGGCTCTCAAGGAGCTATTACAGAAATAGGCTTCAGTACCACCAGCTGGTTTTGAAAAGCTTTGCTGATGTTTGGGAAAAGGGCTGAATATCTCCTTCCAGGAGAAAACCTGGGGCTAAGAAGGTATGTACATTAAGCTTCTGGGAAAGAATTAAGTCTTACCTCTCCTTTCCGTGAACTACCTCATGGGTCCCTTCACACTAAGCCAGATTCAGCAGACCACTCTTCTTTCTCCGAAGTGTAAGGGAACATCAGGATCTAACTTCAGTGTTGCAAAATTCACTAGTGGCTGAAATTTATGTGGTAGCAGACTTTCACATCAGAAAGTGTCAGCTACACAACTCACCCAGGCCATAAACTGTGCAATTCCCACAGGGGTCCAACTGTAAAAGATGAAAATACAATCATTGGTTTGCATTATTTGAGCCTTTTGTTGGGAAGACACAGGATTTTTCAGCCTTTGGTCACTGCAATGGGACTTCTACCACTGTATACTTTCATTATTCTAATCTCCATGGGAGTCATCTATTTTTAATAAGAGGTAGTCCAAGAGCTAGGACCTTTAGTAAGTATAAAAGCTCAAGGGAATGGAGCTGCCATGATAAATTAATACTACTGTGTGACAAGTAAAAAAATAACTTTTTTTATAATACTGCCTAATCTTAGCATGTATGTGTTTTGCCTTAGGTGAATGTGGGCTTAGTCTCAGAGTCTAACTCTTAGTGCACACACATAACACAGGCTTTTGGAACAGAGAGAGGCAAAGGAATCAACCAGAAGTTATAGTGGGGGTATAACTTAAGCACAAAGGAAGTTAAATGGGACCCTTGGAGCTGGGTATCCCGCTGGCAGCATATTGAGGACACAGGAAAGATGAATTCACTGTGAACCAGTGATTTAATGTCCCTCCCCTCCAGACAAGGAGCCCAAATAATCTGTCTGGCCCATATTGTTGGCAGCGATAGCAATCTGCAGTACAGCTAAGAGTGGGAACCATGCATTCAGGCTCAATGGAGAAACACTACCCAGGTAGAGACTATCTGTAACCTCATTTCCAGGGACTTAAATTTTGTTTCATATTTTAGCGCTGGCAGGGGTGAGAGCACTCAGAATCAGGCAGAGACATATGAAGCTTCTTTAAAATAAAGAGGTCAGAAATTCTTCAACATCAGTTTCTATGTACTCAACATCCTCTTTTCTATTTTTAAGCACAAGCCAGGCAGGCACTTTTATTAGTAACACATCCATACAGGTTTCTTTGGGATCCCTCAAATCCTGGCAGCACAGTTACATGTGAATGCTGCACTTTTCCATCAATGGACAAACTACTCTGTTTCCACTCCTAGTAATGTTACACCCTCAGAAGACACTTTTGTTGACTGATAGATATCTCTTTCTTCTTTTCCTTCCTTTTACTGCGCTGGGTTTGGAAGGCTGCACCTCATGAGGGTTAATATTTCTGATTTTCCCACTTAGACAATTAAAAAGCTGTCCCACGGAAGAACAAATTTATTCAAGGGAAGACTAGCTTAAAAATACAAAATACCAGGAAAGAGGAATACGGAGAAGTACTTCAGCACCTTAATTTAAATTCAGCCCTGTAAAAGCTCACATGAAATATTCATACTTTAATGTCCACAAAGTCGTTTAATCTGATCTGCAGAATCACAACCCTGGCAGTATAATATGTCCCATGGCCATCCAAAATGCTGAAGTGAGCAGAATACGTCCATATTCCTCTGCTAGAAAAATTCTGACCTGTAGGCTCTGGTGCAAAGCACTCACTAAACACCCCATGTAACTATTTAATATACGTGCCCTCTGGAAATGCTGAAGGGTTTTCTCTTTAGGTGTTGGCCTCTGATCCTAGCAATGGACATTGTTACTTTGTTCAGTGACCTTATGAATAGAAACACTAAGATCCAGAAAAATTGCTAACACCATCACAGTCCTTTCGTGAAGGTCAGTAATTCTCCAGATTTCACTCTAAACAATTATGTGGAGAAATCTTAAACGATTACATGGAGAAATCTAACTACAGAACTTTTTGAGTTCCTCAGGACACTTTGTCATCACTCCATTGAACCAACACTATTTATTTGCTTTCAAAAGCAACTCTAATTGATTTATCTGTTGCTTGGAATAACACCATGATAAATAAATTATCACTTAAACACCATGGGTTACTAATGTTTCCCTTTCTAATTATATTTATGACATATTATTAGGTTTTGCTTCATTTAAAAGCTTACATATGTTTTCTTCATCCTTGTAATCTAATCTAAGGTGCAAAGTCTGGATTTGTGCCAGTAAACTCCTTTGTTAATATACTGCTACACTAGCAGAGTCCATTTGGAGTTACTGTTCTGCTTGATGTCACATGGCAGATCCTACCTGCATGGAAGATGAAAGGACATTCAAGGCACGTATCTAGGGCTGACAGTTTTCTTTGTGATGAACCACAGAGTCACAGCTTGTTAAGTAAGACTGTGCAGTGATAAAAGTCAAAGCCATCATTTTATAGGAGAATATGGCCTATCTGTACATGACAAGCCTTACTATCACTGCTCACACATGCTGACATCTCATAATGCATTCTCCCAAGTGCTGGACAGAAATAGTCCCCGAAGACAGCACCACTAGAGAGTAATAGCATACTGCTTATCTAGGAGCAAACGAATGGAAAAAACCTGAAGTGTACAATGTGTCCCTATTAACATCACAGATAAGGGTAGCTTCCACTTTAAAGTATTAGCTTTAGAATCAAACAATAAGGACAATTAAGTTCCCTTCAGTGTAACTTATTTTGATTCTTTCAATTTTATTTTTTTTTTTAATGTTGAGTGTAAATTTACAAAAATCTCTTATGGACCCTCTTTATTTGAAGGGCTGTGCATCCATACTGTGTGTGCAGTCTTATGCTGTACTTAATATTCTTTGCATTTGACACCTTTCCAGACTGTCCAGACACCACTTGTAGGTGCTCACAGGCTGCCCTTGAGGTGAAAGCCCATGTAAATGCAGGTTACATCAAGAGGTTTACTGCCAGGCACCTCCCAGGGCAGGTGGCATAGGGAAACAGGGGAGGAGCACCATCAGCAGAGGTAGCAGTAGGGAACTTGGGGCTCGTACCTTGCTGGGGAGAATGGGAAGGCCTGGTGGCTTCCTGGGAAGGAAACATCAGGGAAGAGACATCAAGAAAGAAGAGATTTAGATTGAAAGAAGAAAGAAATACGTAGGAGGGCTACAAACCGGCAGAGAACCATAAGGAAAGAGAAAATCTCTTTTACCTCTAAGGGTACATCTCGGTTAAGTTAGGCCCTTCTATTGGTTTTAGCCCAAGCTGGTTTATAGTCCACACACACAAGCTTTAGTGATATATTGACCCTACTATTGGTAGAAATGGCAACTGACCTGAATCTGGACAGAAATAAGTCCATCTGCTGTAGTGATCCATTTGAAAACCTCGGGCTTCCTACACTCCCATGAGGACAGGGTAGCTCTTCCTCAAGTTTAGCTCACAGGGCAGGAAAAATAGTGTGACAACACAGAAGAATATATTCCCAGAAGTAACCCTGGGTGGCTGTGAAATTAGTGATGCTGCCATGATGCCTTAAATGGGGTTAACATGAGTGTTCAGAATAAGTACCAATCACATGGGCTAACCTGACAAGTATGCCCAGTGCTGTTGTACACTTGAGATGCATTGACTGCACTGGCTGGGGGTTGTAAGTCTTTAGAAGTGACAGTGAAAATCCGTCTGCCATTCTCCTCTCGAGTAGCATGGTGCACACCTCTCCGTTTCCTACTGTGCATGCAATCATCCCTCTCATTGAATCCTTCCACCTAGCACAGCCAAACATCCTGCTCTTACCTGCGCTGTAATATTCCTCTAAGTACCTGCAAAAATCACTGGAAAATAACCTTCAACATTTTTCTCAATGACACCTACAAAAGTTTGGCAAAGTTTAAGTAGCCCAGGTCTTAAGACTGCTGCTTGTCATTCTGACAAGCATTTACTGACTGCTTATACCTTCCACAACTGCTGATTGAATGTCTCTTGCCTTCAAACATAAATATTCAATTCTTTGGTATAGTTGCAATATAAGCACAATTAGTAACAGTAACCTTAACCAAAGTATTCAGTAGTAAGCCTCTTAATGGCTATTTACATCTCAATTATATTTAGCTCAGCATTTCTGATCTGTGTGTCACAACTTTCCTTACGTAGATTAATTGACTTTTTTCCTATAGTTGTTGACATAACTAAATAGACACATCCAAATTTTCCCGCTTTGGGGCTCTGGACTTTAAAACCTACACTGGCACTCAGGTCTCAGTACGTTTATCTCCATTTATCTATGTATAGTATCTTCCTCACTTATCCTCCTGAACACTTCCTGCATCATCCTCCTTCTCCTTTCGTTTTCATGCTTTCCTTTATGGGATTTCTTAGACTTGGAACTTCTCTGTCCCTCCTCTCATTTAATTTTGCAGGAATCTCTTTCTGCTGAAGGAAACAGCAAAATTATATCGAAAGACAAAATGTTTCAGAAATAAAGAACCTTTAGAACATTTCAGGCACTTCACTTGCTCCGTGACCATCATCATAGTATATCAGGTTGGAAGGGACCTCAGGGATCATCTAGTCCAACCTTTCTTGGCAAAACCATCACCCAGACAAAATGGCCCTGTACTCTGTCTAGCCGAATGTTAAAGATGTTCATTACTGAGAAGGTGTCCATTATTGGGAGGATGCCCAATGTTGGGGAAGAATCTATATTTGAGTCACACAGAACATATACACATGACATAATGGATGCGGTATGCAGACTTGTCATGGTAACAGGTTGGAAAGCTCACATAATACAGTGCAGGTGCAGCTGGTACCTCACAGTCTGCTACACCATAGCTAATAAATGCTGTGTCTCAGCTTCATATGAGCTTGGACAGATGGTTTCCAGTTCCAGACTTACCACCACTCCCAACTGATTTGATATCTCCACTCCTTCATAAGTGCTGGAGAGACAACACAGCTAGGCAC
>NW_008601964.1:0-5517 GCF_000691845.1 Merops nubicus
TATATTTAATGCATAGGGAAAATTTTAAATATTTGTGCATTAAAAAATAATACTTCTCAGTATCTTCATACTCTTTAAAGAAAGCATTTTCTAAAAAATTGTTTGGTCTGTTAAACCAACACACACAGTTTTCCAGTGGTATGAATGAAAGCTCAGAGTTTAGTTACGATTTTCAAGTGCTCAGGGACACCCACGTCACTGTATCAGCTTAGCAATGTATCAACCTAACAACCAAACTGCATCAAATCTAAGAACCAAAATATCCTGAGCAAAAAAACTTTTGACTAACATTTGTAGCAGATACATCATTCATTTTCATATTTAAATAATCTCAGCCATCCAGTGTTGCCTAATAAACTATGTGCCACAGTTCGAAGCTATTTAGTACACAGGCACATCCTATGCAGAAGTTTTCCTCCCACTACTTGATCAACCACCCAACAGCATATTCCAAAATAAGAACTACCTGTAAATTGAAAACACAGCTTGGAAAACACTTTGAAACACAGTCACGCAGAATTAGCTATTTACACCTGTCCTGGTTTGGAGCAGAACAGAACTAATTCTGTTCAACGATTTTACTTTTCAGCTAAAGCTTCTTCTAATTAACTGCCTTGTCTGAAGTTAGCAGCACGTTTTCACAGGCAGCGTCTGCCTGTAGCAGTGATAACGCTCCATGTTTAGGGTTACTGCCAAGGACTGGTGTGCAGACCAAGGTCACTGCTGAGGCTCATGTCCCACACGGAGTGGGGCAGGAAGTGAAAGCCACACCTGCAGGGAGGAGCAGACAGGATAAGTGACCCTAAGATCCACCAACGGGCTATTCCATCCCATAGCCCTCATGTTCAGTGTGAAAGCTGAAGGATCAGGAGGGTCAAGCCCTTCCACCTTCTTCCTTGCTTTTGCTGCTCCTGCAGTGCCTGGCACCCGAGGAGCCTTCATCCATCCTGCCTTTGATCCCAGCTGTGTGCTCCTGAGCCAAGTTCCAGAACCCAGCTCCTGTACCAGCTGCTGTCTGTGGCTGAGTCCAGCCTGGGGCTTTTCCCTGGGGGCTGCTCTCCAGCTGGGGGTGATGGTGACATATTGCCATTGGGGGAGCTGGGTTCCATGCTGGTTTTGTATATATCTGCATATATTCAATTTTATTATTATTGCTAGTAGCAATATTGTTCTCATTAAAGCTGTTTTCCCTCTCTAATTGATAAATCTCTCTCCCTTATTCACTTTCTCTTCCCCTTTGGGAGGGAAGAAGGGTTAACAGAGAGCATCTGTACCAGGTCTCGGGGCAGCCCACACCCTAAACCATGAGAACAGACGCCCTGGTCAGTTTTGCTTTGGGCAGCCTGGTAAGCAGCAGGCATCACCCCTCCCTTTGGGGGACCTCATGCACCCCCAGCACCTACTCACCAGCCGCGCGGCGCTAACCTTTGGAAGCTGCTGGACTTGCTGTGCATCAAACCGCGTGCGCAGGCGTGAAGCTCCTCTCCAGGACACCAACAGCCGCCTGAGCCTCTCACCAGCAAAGACGGTCACAGAGTCAGGAGCTTTTAGCAGATATGACAGACCCTCAGACAACATTCAAGCAACAATTTTTTTAGCGTGAGGGGATAAAAAAAGGAAAAAAAGTGGGTGGCAAGGGGGAAGCCCTGGACAGCAGATTAATAAAATAATACATAATTCCCTCAGGACCGTGTGACAAGCATATTCATTTTAGCAGCCAGTCAGACATGAGTATAAACGCATTTTTTAACATCTCCCTACAGCTCTAATTAAAACACAAAGAGGCATTAACGACACGATATGTTACGTTCAGCATTCAATTCAATAAGCAAGAAACAGCTCTGTAATCTAATGCTGTAACAGGTGCACTTTAAAGAACGAAAGCACTGCAAAATTTTCAAACAAATTTTAACGAGCTAAGGCAAGCACTGCAGGATTTAATCCAGGAGAAAGTTACAACAAACAGCGCCAGCAGTCATGAGCTTATCCTCCCACCTTCTCCTGCTCCTGCAAACAGGGCCGCTTCACAAGCGCCAGCGGAGCCTCCGCAGCCACGCTCACAGCTCGGGGTCTCTTCCACTCCTTGAGATCCAAGTAAAGCCTGCATTACAGCTCTACAAATGCAGGAGCTTTTGTTAGGCCCAAGACCACACATCCCAGACAGCTCTAATAGTCAAATTCTTGGTCTCCTACACACTGAAATAAGATCTTAAATGCTGGGAAAGTTCAGATGCCATCTAGAGAAGGGTGACTTGGAAGTAAGTATGAAAGAGCAAACAGCCCAGGGAAACAGGGAGGTGGTTAGTAATTACACAGACATCTCTCCACAGAAGTCAACACCCAGGCTGTCACATTACACTTCTAGAACTCCTTTGCCAGGTACCCTCTTACAGCTGAAGTAGGTTTAAGTATCAATAAAAATAGTACCTATAAAAAGACTTCTCAGGGTTCTGAACATCCGTTATGCAGCTCTAACTAGAAGATGGTGTAAAGAAAAGTCATTTGGAAGTGACAGTGTAACTGATCACTTAACATGGATAAATATAAAAGAAATCGCCTCTTCTGCTCTTTTTATTTTCAATAGTGGCATTAAGTTAAAATCAGCTCTGCCCTACAATGCAAAATTTCACATAGTTATCTCACTTTTCAGAGATGCCATCAAGTCCTGCTGATATCTAGCATCTCCCACTCCCACCTGACCCAGCCTCCACCAGCACAAAACCTGCCAGAGCCCTGACACAGCATTTTATACATCATCTCTTCAAGATGCAAATAGCATCTGTCGGCTTCCATTACATGAAAATGCCTGATAAGAGCTATTATTATCTTATTAGTTTCCATTTTAAGTAAAGTATGTCAAAATGGCATTTATGTCTCCAGTTATATGAAGTCTCAAGTGTTATATACACTTCAAATCTTCAGAAAAGAGAAACACCACACAGTTTCAGAGGAAGGGCTCCTCTACCCAGGAATCTGAAAGCTCCGGAGTCCCCTTTGCTTTAGCTCCAGCAAAAATTGTGGGAGTGTGGAAAGATTAAGCTGGCACAATCAAGAGGCAAGTTCTGGCTCAGTCCATTTCTGTCTACAATGCAAGAAGTCATCAAGCAAAAAGCAATGACACCACTGTATAGACAAAATGGCAAGTTTCTGGTTATAGAATGCATCAAGAGAATGATATTCACGCTTCACAAAATGCTAACTTTCAATGGAATACAACATCACTTGTTATTAAATTGCCCTGTACTTCCTGAAGAGCGGGTGTAATGCTGCACTATCAAACCTACTCAATTAAGAGCCCCCAAACCACGTACCAACTTCTAAAGGAGACTTTAAGGGACTGAAGGAGAAAGACACACGCCACAGAAACAGAGGCGGGTTTATATAACCTTTTTATCCATGGATCATAAAGTACACACTGCAAAAATGGCTACTACTCCAGATATCTCAGGTCTTGCCAAGCTAACCAAAGATGTACAGACACCACACCATGCTGCTTACCCTCTAGGTCACCGATGGTCAGAAATTAATTGCAAAGATTGAAATAAGCTACCTAAATAGACCATGTGGAACATCACAGAGGTATCAATTTCGTACTCGAACTCAAGGCAGCGTGTAGGAGGTTTAGCTTCCCTTCTCACCAGCAGTTCTAACAAACCCAGCCACTTTCACCACGGCCTTGGACACCTGCTGTCCTGCCACCCAAGAGCTCAGGTCACCAGCCAAGACACCCCACAAGCCAGATGCAGCAAGCTCTTCGGGATAAAGGCTCTACAGCACTCAGCACGTGGTAGCTTCTATGATGACTGCAGGCATGCCTGCCTGTGCGTACGTACATAAACCCGTACAGGTAAAAATAATAATTGCAGCCAAGCAGCCTTTGTAAATTCTCCCCTGTAAGCAAACCACCAAGTTCTAACAAGACTACGTGCATTTAAAAAAAAAAAAAAGCTCACAACAATCTCAGGTATCCCAATAAATCCCAGATGCAAACTTCCTCATTTTCTGCCAGAGAGGAACTCCATAAAACTGCAGAGAAGGAAGAAGCTGAGTTTATTCTAACACTACACAGAGATCCTCTAGCCCAGGACTTTACATTCACAGTGGACTCTAATGATTTTAACAAGATCACAAATGAACGTGCATCCTTGCCAACAAATGCCACCACATACGTTCTTGCAACAGCTCTAAGCAAATCTTTGTGGTACCTGCTACACCTGCATAATGCCAATAAAAGAAACAACACACCAAAAACCCCACAGTAGTGCTGACTGACCCAACCTGGGGGAATTTCTCCTGCTGGAGGAGGGAGGGAGGCCTGTTCTCTAAAAGGAACCTAGAAAGAGGGAACACCCAATGCCAATGAAGGATAATATACTTCGATACTCGCTTCTTACAGTAACAGAAACAGCTCTCATTATTTTGGTGACTTTTACTGCATCTAATGCCCAGCTTTTGCAGAAAGGGCCTTCCTTCTTCTGCTCCTCTTCGGCACTAAAAACAGTGCATGTCATATCTTGTCTGGAAACAGGTCAGAAGTTCAGTTAAAACAAAAAAAAAAAAAAACACAACCAAAAACCAACCAAACACACTACACCAGAACTTTGGATCCTAAAAGCACTAGCTTGCTCTTAATTTGAAAAGGCATTTTCTTCACTAAAGTGACTTCAGATTGCATTTTCTCCCTTTGCTAAGTGTAGGTGAAGGCTTTTCTGAAGTCCTGCTAAGGAATGCTGCACCAGGCTTGAAAGCTCTGCTGACATGCCTTCCACCCTTCCCTCCAAACCATCCAGCTCACACATTTTCAGGTTAGCTCCAACCATTACTACACTACAGTGTCGATCTACAGAGATTAGCCGGTGTGCTCAAGATGCTCTATAGAACAGCCCACAACAAGCACCAACATGACATTAGAAGTCAGCTGCAGAGAAAACATTTTGCACACAAGATAAAATAGAGTTCTCTGGATCTTTCAGTTTTAGTGCAAAGGCTCTTTTTCTGTCAGCAGAGAGGCACAACACTTGCAAGTTTCTAGTGCGTGTTAATCGCAGGGTTTCTGATCACCACTGGATGCAGTCTTCAGCATTCCCTTCTCCTGAATGTGAAAAAATAATACGGCTTTACAGTACAGTGCTAATTTAGTGATATTTTAATTAAAGCTCACAACCACTCATTATAACAATTTGTGAACAATAACTAAACTCTTCAAATAACTATAAGCTTTCTTCATAAAAGAACGGTAAAAAGAAAAAGCGGGAAAAAGCCGCATTTTTTCTTCTCGTCAAGATGTATTTTAAGGTGCCCTGCACCCAATTCTCCCATTAACCACCACAGAATAACTTGCAAGTGCTACTTTTGCTACACTCCCGGCAGCTGTACGTCCCTAAAACGAAGCGCTGCCTCTGCAGGAGGATGAGCAGCGCTAAAGCGAGCACCGCGCGAGGGAGGGAGGCTGGATTTGGGGAACCGAAGGCGGGACCGTTCTGCCCCTGCCCCTACGAGCCCGGGGGCACTGGGGCG
>NW_008601965.1:0-23943 GCF_000691845.1 Merops nubicus
TATATATATTTTCATATGTGTAATATATATAAATGTCTATAAACTGGCATTGCTGGGATGAAATCCTGTTTCTTCACAGCAAACTGCCTGGTGCAATGTTTTGTGTGGTGAGAAGACGTGCTGGTAACACCGAACGCTTGGGTGGCTGCTGCCCGGCGCCTCCACAGCACTGCTGCCTCCTCTGCCTCTCACTACCCCCCACACTGGATCCACTGCAGCCTGGGCACACGGCCAGGCAGATGACCTGACTAACCAAAGAGCTCTATTCCACACCATTTAATGTCATACTCATCAACCAAAGGGGAAAGAGGGACTATTAGGCTGGTTAGTCATCTTCTACTTGGGAACTGCCTGGGCAGCAGTCTGCCCACAGGAGGGGGTGACTGACTGCCTTGGGATCACTTGTTTTGCTTTTTTCTCTCTCCTTCCACTTATCCATCCATTATTAGACAATTTTGTTTTGTTTTACCTTGACTTCCAAGTTTTCTTGGTTTTATTCTTCCTTTGCTTTTCCTGTCCCACTGGGAATGGAGGAGGAAGAGAGCAAGTGGCTGCATGGTGCTGAGCTGCCCACCAGGGTTAACCCTCAACAGTATATTTGCCTATCTCCAACAATTTCTCAAAGACAGTATTACTACAAGATATAATTATTTGCTGCAAGTTATCACAGAGAGGGGTAAAAATTATTTTCTGCTGCCGTTTTGATTAACTTCCTGAAAATAGGAAGCTTCAAGGTTAACTGCACTGTTTAAAAATTCATTTTAATTAAAAGGCCTAACTACTGCAGAGAGAGAGAAACCCACCAATTTTATACAGAGGATAACAAAATAATGCATTCAGAGAGAAAGGAAGCAAATTACATTCACATCTACTATTGCAAGAATGTAGAGAGAAAAAAAGTAATTATTTTCTAGGCTGATGACCTCAATGAACATACACTATTCTGCAGTGATGAAATTAGAAACTTTTTTACCTTGCCACAGTGAAACTGTCTGGAGGCAAAAGCCGAGCAAGTTGAATAAAGATGTGATTAAGGGAAGCACAGAATCCACACCACTGTGCATAATAGAGCAGCAACACATTCTGCAAAATTAAATGGAGAAGAGTTTGATTATCTACTGTAGTTAATCTGCACTAAAGGAAGACTAGTCTTCACAACATCTAAAACTTGGAACCCCTAAAATGTGAAAGGAAACAATATCCTAATGTTAATAAACTTTATTATAAGCTATTTATTGATGTCCTCTGTCTACTGAGTTAACACACAAAAGCTCTTTGTCAACTCTTGTTCAATAAGAAAAAATGAAGATGATTATTTAGATTACTTAGTTTAGGATCATTACCTTTAAGCAAAAATGCACTAAACTTTACTACCCTTCCTGAAATTCTTTTGTAATCTTAAATTCTGTGTATTTACACAGTGACTGTATACTTCATATGGGGAAGAAAATGAAAAAAGAGATGAGTTAGGACTGCTGGAAATCAGTTACCAGAGATGCATACATTCACTGCAGACCTGAAAGGCAAATAATCCTTACAATCCTATCTTTAAGAAATCAAAGTAATTCAACTACTGTTCAGGATGACATCTTATGTAAAGCAATTTCATGGTATGCAATTGGAAAGCTTTTATGTGGTAGAGCTTGGGGATTTTTGTGGTGCTTTCAAGTAATGCTGTGGGTTTACAACATTTTTTTTCCCCATTATGTCTACTTTGCAATAATATTTAACTTCTTCTGAAGTAAGGGTTTTTTTTTCTAAAAATGCGTATGTAGAAAAAGAGCTGTGGTATATGTATTTCCTATCAGGTACAAAACACAGAAATCAAGAGTATTCTTCAATGTTACCTCAAACTATGTATGTGCTTCTGCTACAGTGGAAAAAAGAAAAAGGAAAACAAATCAAGTCACAGATGCCTTTTTTTCTTTTTAAATTAAAATCTACATCTTAAACACAAAGGAAAAAACCAACACTTCCTCAAAAAGAAACCCAAACCAAATCAAACCAACCAACCAAACCCCAAATACTCAACAAACTTTGAACTATGGCAGAAACCTGTCAGGGAACCAACTGCAGCATTTTACACCAGATGATCTTTT
This sequence comes from Merops nubicus, assembly GCF_000691845.1. Taxonomy (NCBI): domain Eukaryota; kingdom Metazoa; phylum Chordata; class Aves; order Coraciiformes; family Meropidae; genus Merops; species Merops nubicus. Next base: position 2,100 of record NW_008601965.1, read on the forward strand.
GCAGATTTACTTAAGATCACACTATCCCAAATTGCCTTTTTAGAAAAAAAAAAAGCACCTTCTGAATTGTTACAAAATAGCACAGTTGATGTTACAAATGAGCAAAGCCCATAAATGTAAAAAACCAGAATGAGACCCCCTCCTCAGAAGGCTGAGCAATGGTTTGTAAGGAACCTTTCCAATAGTGAGGCATGTACCTTTTCACTCAAAATCACAGTCTCTTGAAAGGTACCAGCAGTCACTTCAGTGATGACACGCTGTTCGTGAAAATGGACTGAGGGCTCATCCACAAGATGCCTTCTCAAGGGACTGTAGAGAACACTGAAATTTTTTATGAAGTTCTCTGAAATAAAATTGACACAAAGTTTTTTCAGTTTAACAAATATGTGACTTTGAGAGTTTTGACTTTAGAAACTTTTGACTTTCTTCCACAGAAGAGCTTCCAGAGAAAACACAAATTAAACCCTAGTTTCATGTCATCAATGTTGACAGTTACGGTATCAACTCTTACTAACTACCACTGATGTGAAACAAGATACAACTTCTCCTTTTGTTTTGCTTGTTACACTCTTCTTCAAGTGCCACACTGCTCTCCAATGTTGCTTCTACTCCTATTCAATGTACTATACTCATTTCCTACCCTCGTAATCTAACCATACATCTCTTGTAGGTCATAAATAGTACCCACCTACCATTTTTCACTTTCCACATCGCATTGAAGTATCTGGACTTATATCTTGAAGGCTCCATTTAATTTCACATTTGTTTGCCTTTACTCTTTCATTTTTAATTATGTTCCCTGTAATTCTCCTTTTGCTTTCAACCTTTAAAGACTGTGCTACTCCCATGGCAATATCACCAGTAACCTTTTGGTTATCAGTGATCACCTTCCTCTTCATTCAACTTTTTCTTTAGTTTTAAGATATTTAACAAGTAGCTGGCCAGTGGTAAAACTTCAAAACCCACAACCACCTACACTACTGAGCCTGGAGCATGTTTTCCAAATGCAAGATATCACATGTACCCTTCTTTTCAATTTACACAGAGACACATTATTGAGTGCATTAGAAAATAAATATTCACAATCAAGACAAAAAATACAATATCAAACACACTAAAAATAATTATTTGATCAAATAGAAAAACATCTTGTGCTGGGATTTCCAGACCAAAACTGCACCCAAGTAAAACTGGCACTTTTGTACATGCATACAAAATACCAGATCATCAAGTTTATCTCTGAAATGCAAACAGAAGTACATCTAATTTTATATTTACTATTCCAGATTTCATCAAATTCTCACATCAGACCAAAACAAGTTTCTTTATTCCCCCTCGATTTCCAGATTTGGAATATCCATGCATGGTTAAGTAATAACTGAAAGGAGGGGGCTGATTAAAAGACATACTTCTGAATTTTTAGAAACAATCTGTAAAAACTAAATTCTTTTAAAGGTATTAAACACATATCTGTTTTGTTATTTTAAAATATCAAAAGTTGAGAGACTTAAGGAAGTAAAACAAGTGAAAAAAAAAAAAAAAAACACCAAACCACACACACAAAAACCCTGAACATAAATTACACTGACTCCTTGAAAAATATGTAGAGCCAAAAATTTTCTGTAAGTTCAAATGATTTGGAATAGAAACACACTGAGTGTTACTCAGCAAAGAACACTTTGTCATGCTCAGGAAATCCTCTGACATGAAAAAAGTTTGAGACAGAAAGTACTGGGAGCAGAAAGGGGAAGGAAATTTATCTCTCCTCACCCTGATCTTAGATTTTCCTAAGCATCCTTTTATGGTCACCGTGGGTTCTGTTTATTTTTCCAGAGTGCTTTTCTGGGAATTTGGGACAGAGACAATACAGGGCTGCATGAGATCCTTAACAGGCACACAGCTACTCGTCCTATGTGTGCACACTTTCGTACTTAGAAAAATGGAAATGTAATTAATGCTCTAAGAGTTATAGTGATCCAGCTCCTTGAAAACTTTTAGTACTATCATCACCTGGATTCATTCCCATGGTTACTTACACTGCTAACATTAAAAACCTCTGCATTTTCTGAAGGTGGACTCAGTTTTGCACATCATCATGTCAGTAAATGCACTTGGCCAGGCATGCTGGGTCTTACACAAAAACTTGCAAATACATCAGAACTGCAATTGTTGCACTAGTTGGGGTTTTGGGTTTGTTTTGGCTTTTTCTTTCCTCCAATTCAGCCAGGAAATAGTGTCGACAGATCTGGCTAAAACCTCTTCAGATCTCCACCTTGAAAATACACATGCTTTTCAAAATAAATCTAATACAATTTCTGAGTTGGTTTCAGAGGACAAGAGGAAGGGCCAGTCTCTGCTAAATTGGCAGTATCTTATGGAATTCTGGGATATGTCAGTACATAAAACAGCTGAACAAACACAAATGCCACCATTCATATACAAATGTCTTCTGTAATATCAAATGTTTTAGATGCATGGTAATTTTTTTGCCACAAGCAAATTAGCTTACATTTTACCAATTCCTTCAATGCATCAGGCAGTAAAGAATCACACATTTTTAGCTTCACTTCTTTTAAAGCAAATTACTTTTGGTATATGAAAATATAGTTCTTATGTCATCTAGAATACAATTCTACTGCCTGGTTAACTACTAAATTGGAATAGAATAAATTACAGAATGTTGACTATAGTGTCACTTCTCAAAATGGCATTATTTTCCATTCACAAGCTTACTTGCAAACTTAATTTTTTTTATTTCAAGCATTTATATAGGGGATACCATACCTAGGGTAGATCCAGCAAGTGACTGATTTTGATCCAGGACATAGTGCACTTCCTCCTTCAGGTCAACAATGACAGCAAATTCTTTAAGATTAGTAGATCTTGAGGCTCCCAGTCTCTCTGCGTATATCCAAAAGAGATTTGAATCCAGTAGATACAGATTCAAGGTTTTGTTGGTCCTGCAGCTCAGACCAGTAATGTTAGTGCCACTAATATGAAGGTCAGGAATAAAACAATTCCTTTCCTCAATGTGAGGAATAGAATGTTGGGTGTTATCTTTCTTCCCATGGGAAGAAAATGCGACTTTGGGAGTCTGAAAGATGGTCTTCTCAGAACTAATGAGACTTAAAAAATGCCTGTTTACTGTCCTGCAACATGCAGTGTAATAGCTAAAGGGACTATAGAAACTTAAGAAATTGCTGCATTCTATGGTATTTGATATAACTTGAAAAAAGGTATGTTCCTGGAGGTAGAAAGAGTCCAAAGCTGCTTCTATCTCTAAAAAGTTACAGTGTGGCACATGAACTTTATTTGGTTTGACACCAAGTGTCTGGTTAATACAAAGCTCACAGACATTGTGAGTTCTGGATATTGAATGCCACTGTGGAAGCACCACTGTGTTACAACATGGGTACTTGGTTATAGAAAATGTTTCTGATAATTTCATATATGCATCTGGTACAGAGGAGTCGGAAACTGGTGAATCAGTGTCTCCGAAGCGTTGAAGATCTGGCTCAGCTGCCTGGCTTTTATTACAGTTGTGGTATTCCAAGGCCACTTTGGTAATCTAGAGGAAAAAAAATCAAAAGGTCAAGATTAACTGTACACTGTTCTCTTGAATGCAGTTATCCTTTCAGGTCTTACAACATACATGCAATTAAGAGATGGAATCTCAGAAACAGCAAGTTGACTATTCTTCTTCATTCTTTTTAGAGAGACTCCAATTATAGGAGACTCCAACGATAATAAAGTTCAATTTTTAGGTATTTCAGCATCTAAGAATCAGATGTACAGAACAAAAACTTTAGAATTTTTTCAGTCAGCTACACTGATGTTAAGGTCCTCTTTGCATCATATTTATAACAGTGCAGTAACACTACATTTTAAGGTTAAATTCCATGACATGAAGCATTAATCAGTACAGGTTCCTGAAATTCCCTTATTTTCCAATACAAAGAGTAAATTAATAAAGGCATTCCCATATGAAAAGGGAATAGATTTTTACTGGTACAGGTAATGCACAAATTGTGTAACAATCGCTAACAGTGCTGAAACAAGGTAAGTATTCTCCCAGTCATGGGTATGTAATTGTAATACTACAGGTGTACTTTGCATACAGTAGAGAAATGAAGAAGAAGGAAAAGAGGAAAAAAGAAAAAAGCCTGCCTCTCAGTGCAAACATTCCTGTGCTGCACCACCATTTGTTCTCCATAGCCAAGGGGAAACAAGCAACAAAAAAGGCACATGTATGGGCCATAGAAGGAAGTCCCTTTCTAGGAGAAAAGTAACAGAACATGGAAGAAAGGAAAATGGGAAAGAATCCTCACCTATCAAACATAACCAAAATACAGAACATAAAAATACTGCTTACACAATAGCACTTTAATAGGAAAGACTGTAATTATCAAAGGGATGTTGTTGAAGTGTCACATCTATTGGGGTGCTGTGTCACAGGACCATTAGTATTAAGACACAGCAACACTTGGTTACAGTCTTTAAGAATTTGTTAGTTGCTTTCATCCTGAAAATGCTCAATTAAATACTTAAAAGAAACGTGACTTCTTGTACTACAACCTCGCCTGAAGATTGACTACCTACATAGAGAAATATGAGAAGAAATTATGAACAGAAAAACAGATTTGTGATGAGAAATCTCATTTTAGTGAGCTACCATCAGGAAAAAAAAAATTGCTTTCAGGGCTTTCAACATAAAACTTGACAGCCTTGTTCTTTGCAACTGCCTTACAGTCAAGTGGTTTCATTGCTTCATGAAAACCACATGACAGATACAGTAAACATCTCTTCCTGTAGTAAACAGATTGCATAACATCTCTCTAAAAGTGAAGATATACAAGATCAACTGGAGTATTCTGTATCTCGTTTCACCTTTTGATATAGATAAATACTGTTATTTAACAGAATGAAACCTGAAACAGAGTATCTTAGGTGGCACTGATTTCTTCCAAGTAGAGTGGCACAGCTTACTAGAATGTTACAGCATCACTGAATTAAGACTGTCAAAAATAAAAGGTTAGTACAAAAAATCCTCACAGTTCTTTTCCAGTCTTCCCACAAAGAATTCCCTAATCTTGTAGCAATCTAGCTTTTATTATTTCTATTTCTAGTTTGCCTAAATATTGTATCATAAGTTATTTACACATTCTTTCCCATTGCTTCAGCTACTACAATATTCACTAGGCCTCTTTATGGAAATCACACTCCAGGACATAGATGCTATGTATGTAAGTCAGCATTGCCACCAAAATTTCACCCTGCTTTTCATCTCCCACAGATGCTTGTTCCTTGTTCCACACTGTCCTTGGTGCTATGCAATCACTGCTGTGATGTGCAGCTCTATGATATACTACATGGGACAATGGCTTCCAGCTGAAAAATAGCCAGGGGAAAAAAATTATTTTTCAGCCAAGTTAGTTTCCCTATCTCAATTACTGCACAGCTACACAAACTCCTGTCCTAGGCAGCTCAGAAACAGAAATAATGGCAGAGGAAGAGAAAACTGGAAAGTGACTAAGGAACACACAGGATATAAAAATCAGATTAGCTCTGAGCAGTGTCAGCTGGGCTACATTTCAAATAACACTGGTTGAAAAAAAAAGGTGCATTCTTCCTTGCATAAACACCTCTGGAAAGACAGAAGGAGAGGATAAATAGAACAAATTGAACAAGTCCTGCAATACTCAATACATTCTTGCTTTTCTGTTTGAGCCCTGTCAGGTGGAACAGAAAACCAAAGATGTGCATCTCTCACACAGCACTCACCACAACAAGAAGAAAGTCAAGGGAAACAGTTAGGTGCTTGTTCTAGACTGTTGACATGAGACAAAGGCATGGTGTGCAAGCTGCAAACCAGTGTAAGAGCATTGTGATAACACAGCTTGAGAAGGTGTTTTTAAACAAAACTGAGTACTCAGGAAAGTGAAATAAAATGAGATAAATATCACCACTAGGCTCAGCACTCTGACTGGAGTCCTCAAGTTCTAGTACTTCTGAAAAAAATTATTTTACTTACTTCATCTAGAAGAGGGTGGATTTCTGCTAAGGGATTGTAAGGTATAAATATGAGAAGTGCTGGTCCTTTCTTCAGCTCATTGTTTAGAAGAAGGCTTTTTCCACCATGTGGCCTCAGCCAGCGTATGAGCATCTCTCGATTTTCCAAAGCCCACTTGCAAATGTTCTCAGCAGTATAGTTCATGGGGTCATTTGGATAGATCTTGAAGGGGGGAAAAAATAATTTGTCCTCACTTGGTTTAGTAATAAATGTTGTTCTCAAATATGGCATGCTCTGTTACTGTAACACCTAAAGCTCTCTTTCTAAATTCAATTACACTATTCAGCAAGCTTCAGCATTTCATATATCCTTTCCCTTTGGGAAATGTTTCCAAATGCTCATCAGATCAGCGTAACACACCATTTTCAGGCAAAAAGTATTCTAATAGGGAAGCTCCTCTTTCTTTTAGCACGTTTTTATAATCTTTACTCTTCCCACTAGTATAGCTTTTTTTAGAAGTGAAAGACCTCAGTCTGTTAAGTTGGTTTCATCACATATCTGAATACACAGCATATTAAAAAACTTTTTTCACTACTCATTCACCATATTAACTAATTTTAAATTAGTCTTGTCAAGAACTCAATATCAAGACTGCATTTAAAACTTGTATTTCTTATTATTCAATGTGGGGAAAATAAATACATAACAAGTGCTCACAGGTTCTAGAATAATTTTAATAAATTAAGGCAAGTTTATCTTAAATCATTTGCACAGATAAAATTAGTTTTACGTATTTACCAGTAATTTAACCTGGAAAAAAAAAAAAAAAAATCTGTTTTCCCTAGTCTCAATTGAACAAAACACATGTTACAATACTTACTTTCAGAGTTTTATCTATCTCAAACAGCAAACTTCAAAGTTAGTATTTTCAGTCTTAGTCTTCCATAAATGAGGCACATGGATTAAAAGTTACTATGAATTTTCAATTAAATTAATTTGCATGATTTTTATCATCAGTGTTAATGGTACCTTTAAACCAAAATGCAAGTTTTTTGCACTATTTCTACTATCCCTCCACAAAATCTCTTTTTCCATATGCTCACTCAAGGAGCCTCCTAATTCTGACCCACTGAAAGAGGTATAAACTTCAGGAAAAAAATCTTTGTATAGTCATTTCTGAGAAACTTGGGGTTTTGTTTGATAGAGACAATCAGCTTGGGTCTTACTAGAACAGCTGCTGACTGGCAAAAATGAAAATTTGTATTACTGTATAAAAACATCGTTCTTAAGCATCCTGTATCCTAAAGCTCTGTGAAACATTTATTCATGGTCTAACATAACAGAGCTTCAATCTCCAAGTACTGTCCCAGAGCCACTACAACATAAATAAAACACTCACAAGAGAAGTGTTGGCGTGCCTGTGCAGGTACACAGTGCCTGAATGCACCAAGGAGATCTCCTCTGCAACACGTCTGTCCGTGATCACTCCAAAGCGCAGTGTCCCAAGGTAATCTGAAAGGGCCAGTGTTCAGGGGTTAAATACATTACATACCCTGAACTTCTCTCCTCAAAGCCTTAGAAGAACACCTTAAAACCAAAACATAGAACATTACTGTGTAAAGCCAGAGAAATCTGACTGAATAGCAACTGCCAATACTGGCGATTAAGTGAGGCAGAAGAAAGATGACAAGAGCAGGCAGGAAGAAGAAACATGCTCCTCTTCTGCACTCAGGTTACAGAGAATGTTAACCTGAACTGTCCCATTTCTTGGTTTGCTTATTAAATATAGAATCTACTATCACAGATGCCCCTTGCTACATGTTATGGCATCTCAAAAGACAAGATGAGATATACATAGAAGAAAAAGGTATGAACAGTGACTGTTTAGATGATGTACACTTACAGTAGATGTATATTATTTAAATAAATATTATAGCATTTCTGTATTTCTAAATATGCACACATAAGGATAGAATGTTTCTCATCTTTATGTTGCAAGGAGCTATCCCAACATATAAATGGGGAAATGACAGAACAAAATCTAGGCAGACGGGTTGTGTGCCATATATCAATCAGTGGCACAGTAAAAATCAGAATAACAATATCAATTTCCTTAATTTGCTGACAGGAAGAAACAGCCATAAAATATGCTAATCTAGACTTTATTAAAGTTCTATCCAGAATTTATGAATTATATTCAAATATTGCATATTTAAACACAAGATGTTTTGGATTTTAGATTACTAATGCAAAACACCAGGGGCAGAAAGTCCTTCTCCTCACACTACCTTGTACCAGCTCTGTAACTCTGTCCAGGAAGGGACTTTGCTGAACTGAGTCGCTAAGGGCTGGCAAAGTCACATTCATCCTAATGCCTCTGAACCTGACATTTCAAATGTTGCACAAGACAAATACTCTCAAATTTGTCATATGTTACAGCCACATATTTAGGTTTTCGAGGAAACTCTGTCTTAAAGCATCCTTGAACAGCAGCCTGTCATATACTTCATTCCCTGATGGCCAAACACATGCCAAGCCTTTTATGTAAGCAATCCTTGCACTGTAATAAGACAGTCTCATAATTATATCAACATCAAGAAAGACTCAGAAGGGATTAATTCCCAATTTACAAAATGTTGCAAAGAACTACTGAAGCATATATACATAACTCATTCACAGATCACTTTAATCATGAAAATGAAGTTTTTACCTTTCTTTAATGAATGCAATGCTGAAGTGAAGAATGTTAAATAACCAGGTGGTTGAGGTGAAGCATTGAACTCAAAAAACCCTAGAACTCCAGGCTGAAATAATAAGAATTAGAGGCAGTTAAGCTATTTTCAAGTATAAAATACACAGGGCACAGCAATTATTTACCTACAGTAAAACACAACAGATTTTAGAAGGTCAACAATGTTTACAGAAGAAGTCACCTTGTACTGCAAGAAAAAAAATTAATATTAAAAGACTGAATGGAAATAAATTCTAAAGTTGTCATTCAAAAGCTATGCATAAGAGAGGGTTTTTATGATTGCAGATGCCTAAGTTTCAAACCACATATTTCCTATGCTAGCTCCTAAAGTCCACCAAAAATAAAATTAGTATTTGCTTTACAACTATTTTGAGTCAGTACTAGCCAAGAACCATAAGCATCTTAAAGACTTCTTTTAGAACTGGAGTATCAAATGTGATTTTTCAGTGTATAAACAACTTAAATAGTAACATCTTAATTGCTCACTATGTTGCACATAATTAGCAACTAAGCAACTACATATGAACTCACACGTTTTGTGTGTAAATACCTGACCTGCAAAGCCAACCTCTCATCCCATCATTAAGGTACCAGTCACTCTAAATTCTTCCAGGATATCCCGCAGGAGTCAAGTGAGAGACCAGCTGCACAAAAATAATGAACGAGCCCCATATCCCACCTGCATATTCATAAACTTCTTCAAATTGCCAAATAAACAACTGAAAATTTAGAAGACTCATCCCTAAGTAAGCCTATTGACTTTGCCAGGTATGAAGCCTGAATGGCTTCCTATTAAACTCAGGAAGAGAATCTGGGAGAAGCTGACTTGGAACAGAGAGGTGTGTAGTCTTTAAACTTCTCTCGTTCCAAAATTTTAAACCCAAAACTTAATTGAAATTTTGGAAGAAAATATAATCCATTTAAATTTATTATTAATTATGGGGTTTAACTCATCACTCAAATTGACTTAATAAACTTGCAGGACAAGTGATGGAATACGGTTATTTTGTGTTATTTGTTTCCTGGTTGCACCAGTGAATACAGAAACGGCCACAGAATGGAAGAACAGTATAGGGATTGCTGTAGAATAAGATGACACACTGATCATCCATTTGTTTGGCAAATATTTTCCCATATAAATATTTTCATTTAGTATTTCAGAGGCTGCTTTATTTTTTTTTTGTAGAGTTCTAGATGCAATTTTTAAAATTTATTTTTAAAATATGAGCACATATTTTACCCATTACTGTCGTTAGTGATATAAATTCAGTTATTCATACCAGCCACATGAATTGAGCTAATCCAGTGTAAATTAGCAGTCTTGGGATGTTCACCAATAACAACACTGCCCATTCCAACTAATGACCTGCTATTTTTAGGCAGGAATTATCTTTCATGCAGGAATGCTAACCACAAGATATTTATTAATAAAAATTCCTTATGAGGTACCCCAAGAAAATGTTCAATAATAAAAATAAGATACGAGCAATTAATGAAATGTCTGCAATAGCAATTATAAAGAAAAAAAATAAACATAAATAAAACAGAAGTGAAAACATACAGCAAAATAATAGTACCCATTCTTCATTTTAAACCAACAAACAGGTTAGTAATTAATGTTCATCTTTCTTCCAGTACCAAATTAAGACACTAAAACAAAACAACCCCTTATAAAAAAATTTCTAAAGCATTCAAGTGAACCAAATAAAGGAGATAGATTAGTTTCCCATTTTCTAGGATCCTTTTTGAATGTACACAGCAAACTTAAAGCCTCAGTGAATGAAAGAAGAGTCAGAAGTGACAGTAAAATGTGACAAGAAGCCAAATGTCAGATCTATAAGTATTTAGGAAGTTATTAAAAAAGATGATGTTCTGACTCTGACACCAGTTCCTTTATACACCAGTAGCAGCTCAAGAATTCCAGATTGTGAAGAGTAAGATGTTGCCATGAGACAGTTCTGGAAAATGTTTTCTCAATAAGAAAACATTGGCATATAGTATTAGCATATATTCTCACAGTACAATCAGTGATCTGCTTAATGTCCTTTCAGTGATTATCCCAGAATATTTAAAATTTCCCCTGTTACAGGCTGCAATCATACATACAAGGGAAGTGTCTAAAATACTGTGCTGCTTCTCAAGTACCATACAAATTTTCCTGCTCTGCTCTCAGAATGAAGAGATTCACTTGCTAATACAAACTACTGGGTTCATTTGAACAAAATTGAACACTTCCAGATGCTAGCAACTAACACGGAATCTTGCTCTGTACAAGATTCAAGTCTTAGAGGAGAGGTATCTCAATGTAAATAAGAAGTTCCTTGTTTTGAATACAAGTATGCTGAGAGGAGTTTGACAGCAGCAACTCCCATTTCCTTTCACATAAGAACCTCTAAACAATCAACAACTGGTGCAGCAAAAGCTACCTACATGTACTTCAGGTGGGCATCTACCTGCAAGCTGTTATTGAAGATCAGCAGCTTCCAGGCAGCTATCTGTGTGGAGTTATGGCTATCTTCATGCAGGCAGATCAGAATAATCTGCTCAACAGAATATCACTTGCTGCTATATAAAGTTGGAGGATAAAGTAGTAGAATGTAACACAGAGATAGTTTAAAGATGCTGGATTAGGAGCACTGGCATTGCTCGAGGGGAGCACAGTGGAAATTTTCTTCCCATGGAACAGTTTTTAGCACCTGTCTCAAACCGAGTGCCTGCAGAAGTGGTTTTGGAACAAACCTGAAAGACTTCTATAGTGAAGTCATTAGCACCATCTCCTAATGAAACCTGTATATAGAAATACAAAATCATTAACTGTAGCGTAGCCTATTTCTTGCTTGGTTTCTAAACCAGAGGAATGGAAAGTGATGTGTGATGCCCATTAAATCAAGTAACAGACTCCATGAGAATCCCAACAATTACAGAACAGCAAATCCACAGAAAATTTAAGAATTAACAGAGATCTTCAGGTATTTCTTACTGGACAACAGCCAGCATGGCTTTATTACTGAACCATGCCTCAAGTCTATCACAATTCTTTGAAGGAATAAGTAAGCATGTAGATGACAGATGCAGTTTACTGTAATTCCTCAAAAGCCTACAAGAAATTACCAAACATGCTGGAAGAATCTAAGGTGATAAGGAACAACACAGAAGGTCTATTTCTAGATTTGTAGAAAAGACAGAAAACTACAGATCGAAGTTACCATTTTTCCCACACAGATAGGCAGGCAGGATGTGTACTGATGCTCATATCTTTCAACAGTTCTGTAAACACTTTTGAAAAGGGAGGGAAGGGTGAGGAACAAAATTTGCACAGGTTATTGGGAATCATCAAAAGTGCAGGTGACTCAGGAAAGTAGCAGGAGAGTATTAAATGATCATGCAGTGAAAGAGCTCTGAAATGTGAAGTAATGAGAACAAAGACCAGGAAAAAAAAAACACAGCTACTGATTAGCTTTTACAATTAGATAAACACTTTCACTACTCAATTATTTCTAATCTGATTTATATTTATTTTTATGTTTTGGCTAGATTGCACTGAGGTAAGGGAGACTTTTTTTTTTCCAGAATCTCAGACCTGTGCAGGCAAGCAATTCCTGCCTCATTTCATCTGTGAGCACAAGAAAGGAAACAGCAGGAGGAATGTGTTACATCTGGGGAACAGCCAGCATTACATACCACTAATTCTACACTGTAGAAATGCAAAGAAACTGCTGACTGATATCCAATTAACTGAATTTACAGGTAAAAGACTGTTCATTTTCTGATGACATTAAAAATGTCGTGTACCCAGAACTGAACGCAAATTCTGACACACTCTGCACCCCACTACCCCACCCAATAGCAAGCTATTAAGTAAAATTCACTTCTGGGTCAGACCCTGCACAGCTGGTCAATGCTGAAGGAGTGTTTCTGCACAACCAGAGCAAAGGAGAAAGCTGATACTGTGTTGTGACACACACCAGCTACCTCCCAGGTAGACCACCTCCTCTCCTGAAGCCAGAAAATGATGAGCTCCCTGGGCACATTGAACGTTCCTAAGTGGAGGAAGCTTTTTGCTGAACTGCAGGAGCTGCATGTTTTCTTCCTGTGTGCCTGGGCAGGATGAGGCCATTTCTAACAGCTGGGTTAGTCAGATGAGGAACAAGACACGCCGGTTTGGATTGAAATGAAACTGTTACATCTCTGCAGTTAAAAGACCACAAGAAGTCTGACCATAGGTACTTGCAGGTCCCTGGAGTTACAGTAGGAACTAGGTTATCTTTCTCCTGATATAATCCAGATCTTCCTACAACATTCCAAGATTTTAAGTGCTTTCCAAGTAATATTTTTTCCTTGCTCTTATCCATTAAATTCTGATTCTTATCTCATCCTAGTTTTGCACCAGTATCATTCCAAAACCACAAAAAAAAAAAAACCACCTGAAGTAGTAACAGAAAGTGCAGAATCTTTTAATTTTTGAGTCTTCACATAGGATTTTTTTCATGAGGTTTGAGCGCCCTCTTTTGAGAGCAATACAGAACCTCATGGTGTTCACTATTCGGTCGAGGAATGGACATAACAACACATAACTAACATCACTTGCTCTTACAGTTAGCTGGATTCTGCTCATCAGCATTTCTGAGCAACAAAACCATGCTAATTAACATTTCAATACCAGATAAAATACTGCTAGATTGCAGTATCTTTTGGTGTGGTCCAACTTACCAAAAAATGCTTTCAATGTTTGTCTTGGTACCTTTACAGTATTCCACAAGACTGCAAATTAGATACTGATGATGACAAATCTTTCACAAAATACTCTGACCTTCAAATTAATTGCCTTTTCAATGAAGAAATCACAAAAACCTGATCAAGCAGCAAACAGTGGCCAAAATACCCACACCAAAGTCTGTCTTTTACAGTACTCTTTCATCTTTCCCTTCTGCTAAAAATGAACATTTTTAATACATAAAAGATCAAAAATTGAAGGAAGATAGAAGCCAAGGCACTGAAAATAGCAATTAGTTTGTGCCACACATGCACTTCCTCTAACCTACTTTTCAAACTTTCTCACTTGTTAAACACAGGAGTCATCTCCTGGACTGCTTCTTCTCCTACAAAAGGCATAAACTTCCTCAATTTGCATGGAAAACAGTTAGAAACATGAACATTTCTAACTGTTTAAAATTATGAAAAAGCATGTTTATTTTTGGTTTAAAAGTAACTTTTCCTTTGTGCCTATGTTTCCCTCTCCATCCATCTTCATATACAGTTTCCTATTTCTTAGGTCTGCTCTGTGTCCCAACTCCTGACCACTCATCATTTGCTTTTCTCCCTGCACTCAGCTGGACCTGCACTAGCCAATGCCATTCACTGAATGGATCTTACTGCATGAGTTGGTTGTTATTTTTGCATTCCCCCTCTCCTCCTCGTGCTTAACATTACAGAGAAAAGACACTGAGCACCTAGTGCCACAGACTGGGAAATAATCTCAGCCTTAACTGACTGCAGGGCAGTATGACAGATCAGACTCTATTCTTGGTCCATTCCAGAAAAAAGAACCAACAAATGCTGAACATAGACAGAGATTGGGGATTTGGAACCACAGAATTTGAAACACAGGAGGAAAGACAGCTTGAACACAGAAATAAAAATACCTGATCAATTGCTAAGCTCTACTTAAAAAAATATTTTCTGGTTCCCCCATAAATTTGTCTGTTAGTCTTTTTCCAACACGGGAAAACTCAACCCACAAAGAGCTCCTGAACTGAAGTGTGAACAGCACAGCACCTGCCCATGGTAACTGCCAGCGTGCATCCCCTTAGGGTGTGGCAGGTGCCACCGAGCCCCACAGGCCCTGCTCCACCCTGCCACAGCACCAGCCCCTGCAGCACAGCTGACTCCAAGAGGAACTCGGCTTCACTCACTTCAAGCCCCTCGCGTCTTTTGGCCACTACCACAGCACCTGACTCCAACAGCCTGGGGTCTGGTAAGATCATGGCATTTCTCCATTGTGCACTACAGAAATGAACAGCTATAAAGGGATTATAAATGGTTGTAAGAGCAGTTTGTCTAATAGGAAGTTACCAATCCACTAGCATTGCTATGAGTCTTGGCACCTCTGAACACAACAGCTCAAAACTTAAGAGAACACCATGTACCAGTGGATCAAGTTCATGAAGTTACAGCATACAAAGTGGTTAGGAGCCATTATTTCAACTGATTGCACGTTTGTTTTTACTTAGCAGATGTATCTTATTGGAAAGGTTTAATATTTCTTGAAAAATTAAAGCAATGATTATATATTTCTCAAATGCCTTCCCAACTTATATTGCAAGATTTTTACGGAAAGATTTTTCCCTTCTTTCTGTTTCATATGAAACTTTTTGGTGACGTAGCAACTTTGATTGTTGTGTGTACATACTAAGGCACTGTAAATTGAGAGCATCACAGAACTGTAAGAGTCGCTATACAGGGAACCAACATTATGAATTTGTCATTTCATTTTTTAATGATTTTAACAAATTTACAGGGCACTGATTTCAGAATCCTGGAAATAAACTAGTACTTTGGAGCAGATCAAATTTAACTGTAAAACAAATCAAATTCTTTCTGAACCACAGTGGTAAAGCTAGAGAAGAGAGATAAGTACCTCATAATTTGAGAGGAAATCTAGCAATTTTGATCGAGACGAGATGTAGAGTAGTGGTGTCATCACCCGGCGAACAAACTTTTCAATATAAACAGCACTCATTGGGCCTTTGTATTCAATTGGTCCAAAACTAGTACCAAAAAGAATAATAAAACATTAAGACTTAAATTAACAATAAAGAGAGTCCCTCCTGGGGGTGGCAGAGACAGGAGTTAGATAGACAGCACGCTCAGCCTCTGGGGAATTGCTCTCTGTGTGAATTAACGGTGGCTTCTGTGACTGGCAGGGGAGTTGTGTCACCAAACCTGAAGTACAGCACAGAAACTGCAGTGACCCTAATGCAGTGCCTGTGGGTAGGTGCAGTGGGCTGGTGGGGACCAACAGTGGAAGGGATGGAGACCACCTCCAAGTCCCATAAAAGAAGTTGGTAAAATGCAGGTACTTATTATATGATCATATCTTTCTCTTTCATTCAGAGTAAATACACGTGACTTAAAAATACAGATCTGAAAAATGTAGCTATTTTCACTTGATTTTTAAAAATCTTTATAAAAAGTTCAAACAGTATCAATCTGAAAAGGTGCAATGTTTTTGCATAGACTTTCAAGTAGCACTTAAAGCAGGGACAAATCCAGTCATACCACTGATGAACAGACTGAGGGGGTCCACCGTTTCTCCCCCAGCCATCTCATCGAGAAGCTCACACCACACTAGGTAGTGCTAAAACAGAATGTGGGCCAGGCCTTATGGCTACTACTTCCAGAGAACCCCCTTCATCCCCTTGAAATCTTGCATCTGATTTACTATCATTAGGTTGGACACAGCATCACGGTCCAAAATGAAATCAAAGAAAAAAGCACAAGGAGTTAGTTTGTTCCCACTGAAGAATTTAATGTGATGCATTTTTTTAATCTAGTTTATAAATACAGACACTCTGAAAAACATCCAGCTCGCTCTGAAATACCTACACTCAGATACTTTGAGATAGTATTCTAGATCCCAGTAGAGCATTCTACATCTTACACTGGTTTATTACAAACCTTTGTGTGAACAGCAACTTGCATTTCTTCAGCATGTCACGTGCCCAGTATGCAATGCTCAGGGTTTAATGTCTCAGGCCTGAGGGGTGCATTGCCCTTTGGGGGGTTTATGAAGTATCAGTACAAACGTAATTCTCATCTTGCTGCAACTCTGTTTAAGGTTACTTGTAATACTTAAGTGTATCCCTTTTATTGCATTGTAATTTCAAGATCAAACAAGTTTAAGTCAATGTGCATCCAAGTGGGACTGTTGTTTTTTTTTTTTTAATTACAGTTTGAATTATGCCAGTGCCATCTGGTTTCTTCCAAGTTCAGCTGACAAAGATCAGGATTATTCCTCCTCAATACATAAATCCTCCCAAAAACCAAAATCAGCCTCTGTAATGGAAGAGGGCTGCTGTTCAAGACTAGAGTACACAAGAAAAATGCAAGTGTTGAACTACACATCATCCAGCTCTATCATACCTAGCATTGAAAATGTTTCCTTACCTTCTGCTCCACATAAAAAGAGAGAGAAAAAGGTAATAAAAAAAAAAAAGTGAGATTATATAAAATTTTACACAGTGATATCTCAACATTTGGAGCATTCAAATTTAGAAGAAAATCTTCAGTATACAGTGCCATTTAAATATGCACTTGAATCCCACTAACTTCAATAGCCCTAAAGTATATACTTTATTGCTGTCACAAATAGGACCAGTTGATATGATCCATCTACAGAGCAAGCATAAACCTGAAACTACTATGTAAATCTGAATTCTTTGCTTTTAACTGGAGGCAGAACTTCCAGGAGATGCACAGGCAAGAGAAAAGTTCCTTAAGGATCAAGAATTGCACAGTACATCATTTAACTGACACTTACAGCCCTTCTTGACACTTAGGTTGCATAGTGGATAAGCTTCACCCAAAATCTCCTCCTCTACAACTATTGACTATAGCCATAATTATAACATTTTCAAAACAGAAAATTCTATACAATATCTGTTTCCCAAATAATAGCAAAAAACCCAGACTGTGTGCAAGAAATCTTACCTCCGATGGTATAAGTGTATCACAGGAAAATAAAAGAAATGCTTCTGCTTCCTACATTTCCCCTGGTTCCACCAGCAATTTACAGCCACAAACAGCACCTGCAAAACAGGTAAAAATTCACAGCTAACAAAGCACATTACCTTGACCTTTGTTATCTAACATGTATTTTTTCCAATCCATTCCATCTGCTATTTTCAGTCTCTTCTCAGCTAAGTTTTCCATATCTGCTCCTCTTAATTCTGTCACACAAGACTTTTTTTTTTTGTCATTTTGCAGCAGCAATCCTTTCTAATCTTCTTTCTAGTTTTCAAGTTTCTTAATCTAAATCCTTCAAATTTATGAACTGGATTAATTACTTTTTCTGCAGAGTGGAGCTCAATGAGCAGAGGTTTAGGATAGCTGTACCTGTGAATTGTTCACAGGTAACCAACTGCTAGAAAGTTGCAGTGCTATGGCTGCAATCTTACACGATTACCAGTGTCTCCAAGGATCCTGGAACTGGCAGCAAACACCCTGCAATTTCTGTCTGAAGGCAGGTGAATAAATCTGAGAACCCTTTACAAGAAGACCCCTGTAGATCTCCCCATGCAGGAGCAGAAATAAGACAGCTGAGCAGGATCACAGGTTTTGTCCATTTTCTCTAACACTGTATGTTAAGTTAAAATTAAGAAAACTGGCTGAGTTGCTCTAAAATGTGAGCTTTCAAGTCCTACTGGTGCCCATGGGATGTCAGAAATTTGCATTGGCTTGGAGACTGCAAAGCTGAAAGGTCATGTTTAAGATTTGTATCTTCTCTGGAGTTACCTGGTCTGACAACCTGCTAGCCACACGTGCTATCTCTTCTCTTGCTGCAATGGACTGGCCACACCATGGCGCGTAGAAAAAATACAGCACGATTTCTGAGTCCTGACGAAGGTGATCTGCATAGTCCAACTGTCCCCGAAAAAGATCAATGACTGGAGATCTTGTGGAGAAAAAGTTCACTGGAAGCTTTGCTGGCATTGTTACATCTTTTGCTCTGCTGCAGGAAGGAAATTAAGAGTGGTTATTGAGACTATCCAGCAGTAGTTTACAGTGTGCCCAAAGCCCTGATTTTTAATCTTAGCTTTTAACATTTGTACCTCAGGTAACAGCATCCTGATAGAAGAAGAGACACTGGTCATAACGTTTTGTGATCTGATGTTTATATAAAGGGAGACTACTATCTTGCCTTACACTTTGCTTTAAAATATTCTACACTTCTGTTCTATTATACTGTATTAGAAAACAAAAACTGTAAACGTGTGTTATTTTACTGATTGGAGCAGGGACTGCAAACTGTTCAGGATAGATTTCCTCTTCAATGCCAGGACAGTATCAACAAATGGAGTCTCCATTTGGAGATTATGACAGATTAAGTTTCTTAAAAGAAATGTTTGACCGGTAATACCAAGAATGTGAATCAAATACTCAGGAAATCCTCTTCTACCAAATCAGCAATCAAACAATCCACAACCTGGCATTTCCAAGGTGTTAACAAGTTGTTATGGTATAAACTGCCTTAAATGCAAACGAATGATCGTATTCTCTTTTCTATATTTTCTCAATTCCAAAACTTTCCACTCACTATATTCATACTGGAGCAGGGCAGATTGAAAACCGGCCCCACCACTGTAATGCTCGAATTTGCCACAGTTCCTTATGCAACAGCAAGCTTTAGGAAAGACTTTTTATTCCTTTGCCTTGTGTCACAATAAACAGTTAATACAAAGAACCTTTCCTCTGTTATTTGATCCTTCTCAGGTTTTAGTAATTGTGACAAAATTATTGAGCTCCAAACACTGTCAAATTCACATGTTAAGTAACCTCCTAACAGTGCTGCCACATTTTCAAACTTCACAATCATTTTAGTTTGTTAGAAGTACCTTTGTTTTTACTAGGCAGACCCACAAAAGCCCTGGCTCTTCTCTCATTTCCAAGTTAATAATCACACAACATTTAAAAGCTCAACTTTTAACAACCACTCCTAGTATATTTTCTACAAGTTATGGAAATTCGTAAATCATATGTAAGAGACAATACTTGCTTCAAAATCCAGAATTTTGAAAATATTAACTGGTTCCTCATGTTTACAAGTCATCAATTCCACAAAATTATGTTTTGATACAGATGGCCAAAAATCTAGTTTCTTCTGTGGACTTCTACCTTTGTTCCTTCCCTTGCCTCCCAATCAGTAATGTAGCACCTCCCTCCCCAAGCCTTAGGTTCTTATGCCACCTCACAACCAGCACCTGGTTCCCTCCCAGTTCTGCACCCTGTACTTATCCAGGCTGCTGGCTTCTTCCCCCAATTCCTCACTGCCAGCTGGCCAGGACACGGCAGGGGTGTGCTACAGCTCTAACTCACAGACCAGCACACACCCAGAGCTGCTGAACGCGGAACACGGCAGCTGCGTCCTCACCTCACAGCAGCACACACTTCTGCAGAGGCACGGACTAGAACTTCTCTTCCTCAACTAGTTTAATGAAAATGGACAAACTAAATACGTTTAAAACCTCTGCTTCCTCAACTGAATTCAACTGGAAGTGGACAACTGGTTCAAGAACTACAGCATAAGCCTTAAAAATGAGATATGAAATTGGCTCCAAGTTGCAAGAAAGTGTAAAACAGACCTACAAAAGTTCCATGTCATGGATGAGCCAGGAACTACACAGCTACCTTCAAATGGGAAAGAAACTCCAAAAGTTATTAAAAGAACCCAATCAACAGTTACCAGCTTCTTTAGCTTATTTGCTCAGTAGTTCCTCTCTCTGCAATGCTAAATGCATAACAGAATACTTTTACATAACCTCCAGGTTTACAAAGAGAATAGGGCTCTGAACTCCTAAAAATTATACAAGTACAAACTGAAGATTACATAATAAACAATTACACAAACATAGTAATCACATACTGTTTGTTATAACACTGATTGCATTATTCACCTGCTGCACAGAGCATATAAAAACTTTTTTCAGCAGAACAGCCTGGTAATAAAGGACAGCACACGCAAGTGCCTGTAGGCTCAGCTCAGCCTCTTTAACTGCAAGGTCCTTAGGGTGGGGTTGTCTAGAAAGACATTTGCATAGTGCCAGAAATAACTCAGGTTCAAAACCCCAGGATTTCAATTATAAAACGTCAGGTCAGGCTTCATTTGGCTATTCCTTGAGACACTATAAACCTGCAATAACTGAAACCCTACTGACAGATTGCCTTGAAGTAAAGGAATTTTTCCTTCCCATACTTTTTATCCATCCGTCTCAAAAGTTACATGTTGGAATCACAGTAACTGTACTCTGGTGCTGAGACTTGCCTGCAAACTGTACTAAAGTGTGGCAAGAAACTCTGTACTGTAGTCATAGGTAACGTGCAATTAACTGTCCTCCGAATTGCATGTGGCATTTTTACACTTGAACTACCCATGTTGCTGACAGTGACAGGACAGGGAATGCTCTTCTGGTATTGTCTACTTAACCATCATCTGAAAAGCCAAAGCCCTTTAATCACAGTTCCTGTACAGAAAACAGGGTGGCAAGAAGCACATTCCATTTGTAAGTTTTCAAACGCAGCTAGCAGTAAAATGAAAGGAACATGTAGGTTTTAAGTAAAGGAGAGCAGGAAGAAAACAAAAACATAAGATGTAAATTTATTTTTGGTTTTTTTTGCAATGGACAATGAAACAGGGAGATCATTAAGTTCAAAAATCCTTCATGACACATTCTGTAATATGGCAAGTGCTTTACACTGCCATCTAAATTATCTGGTCACTGTGAAGAAGAGACTACTGAAAAAAGGCACTGCTGCTCACAGAGAAATTCATTCATGGACTTAAAATTCACAGCAATTCAAATAACAGGACCCCAGTGGACAGGTGAGAAAAGGTGGCCTTAGTTATTTTCAGAAACATTACCTGTGAATCAAATACTTCTTGGAATAAATCAGATTCTGCCTACTCCTACTGCCAAAACCAAACTCCAAATACAGTAGATGTACTTAATATAGTATGACTTGAAGCACTCATCTTGACCTAAAACCCACCCAGAACATTCGGATCCCAGTTTAGGCTCCAGAAAGGAGCTGCCCAGCCGCAGCACAGTTCCATGCCTCCAGCGTATCACCCAACCCTTCCTATGCTTCCAGCTACAAACATCACCCGGATCCACATGCTCCGTACCCGTGTATGCCAGGCTTTCAGCAAACAAGAACCAAAGAGAATTTTCCAGCGAAGAAAGGTCCGCCTTCCAAGAGGAGCTCCCCCAGACTGGGTGAAGAGCTGCCAAGCACCCCTCTGTCTGAAGCAGGTGCAGGCCATGGGGGTGCGCACGCTACCGCACGCTACCTCCGGCGGAGACCCG
>NW_008601966.1:0-1862 GCF_000691845.1 Merops nubicus
GTCGTGCCGGGAGGCGGGCGGGGGGCTGTTATTTCTGTTCCCGAGCTGGGTGCGGGGTGCCAGGTCCGAGTCCGCTGCCGAGCTGCGTGCGGGGTGCCAGGGCCGAGCACGCCCTCGCGGGGTGCGGGGTCATTGCTGCGGTGAGGGGAGGATTAGCTCCTCCCCTGACGGCAGGCAATCGCTCGTCCTCCGCGGGTCTGCCCTAGGGAGAGTATTTTCAGGATAGCGGCGTTTCAAAAAAGTAATTTCGAAATTTCCAGAAAGTGCGGTTTGACCCTTGCCCCTGCTGCGAGCGAGCTGTCCGGGCGGCGGTATGTTTGCGATAGCTTCACGCCAGGGTTATGCAGGAAGGTTCTGCAAGGCCCGTTCACTAAGTCAAGCTCTCGTAGACTAGCAGAATGCTTTAATTTAAAGTTGGAAATCTGTAGTTTTCCACAAGGAGTGGCAGTTCTGCAGGATGGAATAGAGGTAAATGGAGCAAATCCTTTCAATGTGTATGGGTCTTGGGCTAAACGCCTGTGGCTTTTCACCTCTTTTCATAGAATCATTGATTTATAAGGTTGGAAAAGACCTCCAAGATCATCAAATCCAACCAAGTCACGGTTGGAACGGGGACCGTCAGTTCCTCCCAGTAATGGCTGGGGACCAGAGAATGACAGAAAGTAGCAGAGTTTTCAGGCTATGGTATTGTGCAATATTTCACAGCATGCATTTTAAAGCATGGCAATCATTTTTCAGTTCGAAGTCCTAGTACTTTAACTAGATAGCGTTGCTATGTTTTTCCAATTTTCTTATATCTTGGACAATTTAGATCCTCCAAATGCTGCAGCATTACTAGCATACTGAGAAGCTGTATAAAGCATGTGCTGATTTCCTCTAGTTTCAGTTTTCTCTTTGCTTGTGTCCTTCAGACACACTAGATGGTTTCGCAGAAGTGGAATTGTGGTGAAGTGTTTTGAATATGCAGATCTGGGGTATCTGTTTTTGTAGGTCCCTTTCTTTATTTACCATGTCAGTAGTACTATTTGTAATACTATTTAACTTTGATATGTATAAAAGATTTTTTTGGCTAAAGAAAAAAGTAATATGTGATGGGCATACGCAGTGAGCAAGTCTTACAAACGCACTGTGTAAATATATGCAGTATTTCCTATTAAGAGATTATGAATGCAAATATATTAAAAATGTTAAGATTCTGTACAGTTATTTGCACGTCTTGATGTTGTGTGTTAATTTCATGTATAGTTATAATTTTAAGTATATGGACTTAAACCCCAAGAATATTATAGTGATTATAAAAAGTGACAGAGGGGTAACAGTGCCAAAAGTATTTTCATAGTCATTTAACTAATTGTTTTAGTATAAAACATATAGAGGTTTTGTTGATTAGAACCTCATAGGCCTAAAGAGCCTGTAAGTCTCTGTTGATGCATTTCTGTTGATGTCTGTGGGTTTTGGACCAATGCTAAGGCAGTGCTGGGCTAATTTCTGCTAGATGTGTGGAAGCAATATTGACATTTTAGTCACGGTAAAGGTATATGGGGTAGGTTGCAGGAATATGTAATTAGTTGCCCCTTTCTACAGATCTTTAAGAATTTTGTCAGAGTTTGAAGGCAAGCTTACCAGTAGGGGTGGAAAGGGAAGAGGAGTGCTCTGTTTGAGTTCTGTGTCTGTAGCATTGTGGTGAGCTGCATGTTTTGTCGGCACACCAAAACAGAAGTTCCAAAAAGATGAATTGGTGACCAGGAGTTCCTCAGACGAAGAGGGGCTTCTGAGGGAAAAAACAGTAAATCACTACTGCTTCTGGAAACCCCCCCTTTTCTTTCTTTTTTCATTAGTGTGAGAAATAATTTTGCATAAAA
>NW_008601967.1:0-3787 GCF_000691845.1 Merops nubicus
AGCAGCTCTGCTGCACGCGTCTTGGCCGCCCCCGCCGCCCCGGGCCCCCCTTCAGAGCCCTTTGTTGAAGTAGACGGTCTCCAGCCACGGGTCTTTCTCCCGGATCCGAGCTTGGACTTCAGGCTCCAGGCGGCTCACGGGCATCGAGCTGCCAAGGGGACACGGATGGAGGAGATGGAGAGGGAAAACCCGCTGGGAGCCCCAGGTGGGGAAACCACCTGCTGCCATTTGTTCCCCACCTGCATTCCGCGGGTACAAAGGCCCCACGGCTCCCACTGCTGTGTGCACAGGGATGTATTTGCACACACAGTTTCTAGCCTCCGACCCCTCAACGGAGCAAAAGTATCTCTTGGGGTCAAAGAGCACAAGAAGCTCGCACACCCGTCTGCACGCCATGCCCTGCCACACAGGGCTGCACAGGTGGGCAAGGCGCCCATCCTCACCTTTTCTGTGGGAAAAGCGCGCAGCACAGCGGGGTCGCAAACACCAGGCTGCAAAGGAAAGACATGGAGAGGAGAAGTTGGGCTGCACAGATCACCCATTCCCATCTGTGGCCTGATCCTAGAGCTGTACAGAGGCAGCCCAGACCTGTGCCAGGTGCTCAGGCAGAAAAAGGGTAAGGAGGTGCCCTCTCCAAGCTCCAGACCCTGTGTTTGAGCAGGGGCACAGTCTGTGCCCATCAGTGTGGGAGAACAGCAGTGCTGAGCAGCAGGAGCCCATGGCAGGCTTAAGAGACATCAACATGGAGCAAAACTTCTGGCACCAGAACCTCACATCCCATCCCATCCACCTTGGGGGAAGCAGCCTGGCTGAGCTACAGGATCCCCCAAGAAGGGGGCAGCTCTAACCTCCCCTGCTAAGCAGACTCCAAGCAGCAGTGCCCCCATACTCAAGCTCAGGTTGTGCCCAGGGTGGTGATGCCCATTGGTGGAGAGTGACTTACCAGAGCCCCACGAGGCCAACCTGCAGAGGAGCGTTCAGGTACGGGTACCGCTGCGGGGACAGGGAGAGGCGGCACGTCAGGAGGGTGAACAGGGCAGGAAGGTGTCTGGTCCTCAACAGGGTGCCAGCCCCAATGGGTGCCAGCACAGTGATGAACCAGGGGGGTGTCTCACTGCCCACCCTCCCATCCCAGTATCACCAGTACCTTCAGGAAAGCTCTCTTCTCCAGTGCATTCATTATCACCGGGGGAATGGCTGGGGCAGAAGGGAGGGAGATGAGCTTCCAGTGCTCTCAGCTCCCTAGCAGCTGTGGGACACTGTCCCACACTGCCAGGGACCAGCTTTAGCACCCAGGTAGCAGTGGAGGAGAGGCCACTCACCCATGGCTGGGACTGCCATGCCGATGCGGGACACCACCACCTGGAAAATGGCCTTCTGGGCTGCAGCTGTGGACTCGCCCAGGCGGTTCCCATTCTCATCCGTGACGGGGATCCCCAGCTTGAGCTCTCTGCAAGGAGAGAGGGGATGAGGAGGCCCCAGGGCACGTGGGTGGGGGGGATCATGGGACAGGGCAGAGTCACAGCACAGGGGCGCATCTCCGAGGGATGTTGGCACCCTCCTGAGTTCCCCATCCACTGCCTACATTACAGGTCAGTGGGGTCTCAGCTACACCCACATTCACACCTGGGGGCTCCTCAGCAGGACTGGATGTGGATGGGGTGTTCACAGATGGCTTATCATCAGTTCCTTGGGATGCAACCAGCTGTTTGAACTCTCAAACTAATCACCCAGGGTAAGGGATGTCAGCAGTGCCAGGAAGGAATTCCCCTGCAAGCCCAGGGCACTGCTCCCCACAACCCCCACTAGTGCCTGGTGAACCCCAACAAGAGCCCAAGCACCCCGTCCCAGCACAGGGGCTCACCTCTGCCTCATCAGCGGGATGTTGATGCAGTTGGCAGCAGCCACAGCCGCGAAAGGCACGAACCGGCCAACGATGGCTGGCAAGTGCTGAGGGGACAAGAAGGGAGGGCGCACATCACGCAGATGGTCTGGGAGCAGAGCCGGCTGTCCCCAGGTCTGCCACCAGCCCACCTGCAAGACCCTGGGATGTCCCAACCACACCAGGGAAAATCACTCCTTCTCCTGCCTTCTCCCAGATGGTGAAAGCTGCACAGCCCAGTGGGTGTGAGGGGCCCCACAACCCCTCCTAGCCCAGAAGGGAGGCCAAGGGGTGAAGGAAACCTGGAAAGATGCAGCTAGGGGTGGAGTGGGGCTGGAGGGACTGGACATCTCCAGAGCCACGACTGGGCAGAGAGGCTGTCTTGTGTGGGTGCTCCCAGGTAACCCCTCTCCTCCATTTTCTCCCCCGGCCCAGGTGATGGGGTGAATCCCCTGCTCAGCTCAGGGAGACCCCATGGGAAGGGTCCAGATGCCCTGGCCAGCAATGACCAAGGGCCACCTTACCTTGGTGAGTGATTTGAGCCCCAGCGCTGTGACAACTGCCCCTGTGGTCGCGCTCACATAAGCTGTCCCCAGCTGGCTGCAAGGGCAGGAGGTGACACCAATGAGTCAGAGTCCCCCCGTTCCACCACACCCCAAAAGGAAAGGACAGCATACCCTTCAAAGCAGCAGGACGTTTGGGTTCCTCTCCCAGCTCTACCACTAACACTGCCAGCCCCACTGGGTGTACATCTCTGTCTGCATCAGATCCCCATTGTTCCATCTCACAGCCCCCCCGCCCCCTCCAGTCAAGAAGCTATTCAAGGCACTTCCATGCAGCACATTGGGGTGTCTTGAGGACTTGGTCAGAGGGCTGCGTACCTGGTGGTTATGGGTGCATCCCCGCTACGGTTGGTGTAGTTGACGATGGCGTTGAAGGACTGGTTAACCCACTGCCAGAAAACCACGGCCGGCGTGGTCCTACCAGAAAGAGGAAGATGCTGGTGGCACTGGGGTATGCCATCCATGCTCCTATGGCACAGGTGCCTTGCAGGGTATGGGGCATATGTCCTCTCCTCATTCCAGGGCCAGAAGAGTGCCAGGTGGGGAGGGGGGAAGGCCTCATCCCCTAGGCACCCTCCTGACCCTGGAGTGGGGAGCGGACAGGTACCTGTAGAAGGTCAACATGCAACCAGTGATAGTCATGTTCATGGGGACCTGTGCAGACATGCGCCCTATGAGGAGCATCTTCTCGCCCGTGTCGGGGTGGAAAGCTGAGTCGTAGATGTACTTTGCCCGCCAGAGCTGGTCCTCCGTCAGCCCCGGGGGTACCGTGCCCGCTCTGCCAGGTAAGAGTAGCACCCGTTGCGAGATCCTCTGCCAGCACCCATGCCCTACCTAGTCCCCGACCAGCTGGGAGATGCCTTAGGGATCAGGCAGGCAATCTCGGAGCTGGCTTTGGCCAGGAGAGGTCAGCACCACTCCTGTTCCCACCCCTGGGGCTGGTACTGGGGGTGCGCTCCCCATGCTGGGTACCTGTAGTCCTCCACCACCCGGCGAGCCTCCTCCAGCGTGGCCCCAGACAGCAGCAAGTTTCGGGGGTCGGTCACCATGAAGAAGTGTTTGGCCCGGCCCTGGAAGGTGCTCTGGTCCCAGCGGGGCTCCCGGATGTTAATGGTGGGAGGGAGAGATGGTGGCATCTTCTGCAGCAGGGGTGGGTGGTTATGTGGGATGAGGTGCCTGCGTGTGTGTCCCCCGCAACCCTGCTGGGACAGCTCTGGAGCTCCCCCGGCAGCTCCTTTGCAGTGGAGCTGAGTAGGGCCCACCTCAACCCATACATCAGATGGGGAGACCCCACCACTGCACCTCCTTCACCGTGCGACCGTCAGTGGGGAGCCCCTCAACC
>NW_008601968.1:0-846 GCF_000691845.1 Merops nubicus
GGACCTTGCCCTCAGCCTGGTTGAACCTCAAGGGGTTGATGGAGCCCAACTTCTCCAGCTTGCCCAGGTCCCTCTGGCTGGATCCCACCCCCCAGGAGTGTCACCTGAAGTTTGTGTCACCTGCAAACTTGCTGGGGGTGCCCTCAATCCCCCTGTCCCTGCTGGAGACATGGTGTAGCATTGGTCAGGGGGCTCTGAACCCAAGGCTGCTCAGCCTGGTGGTGCCACTGTGCCCAGTGCCAGCCCCAGCAGCGGGCAGGGAGGAGGGCAGGCACAGCCCCAAGGGTCCTGCACGTCCCTCTGTCCCAGGGAGGGGTGAGACACAGGGGGTGCAGTGCTGAGACACCCCTCAGCAGTGTCCCAGCCCCTCCTGGTGCCCGGGCTGGTACCCACCTGAACGGTTGGTGGCTCGGGTGGGGCTGGTCTCAGAGAGGGCAACAGAGGAGCTGTTGGTGGGAGCAGCAGAGCAGCAGGTGGAGAAGCAGGGGGGGCTGAAGCAAGCCAGGACACTGTGAGCTGGAGAGCTGAAGACTGTGCCACGGGTGTCCTCTGTGACTGCAGGGCAAATGAGGAGTGAGGCAAGGGGAGGGATGTCTCCCAGGAGCAGCAGCAACTGCCCCCAGCATCCCTTAGAACCACAGATTCATCCCTTAGAACCACAGAATCAACCCTTAGAACCACAGAACCATCCCTTAGAACCACAGATTCATCCCTTAGAACACAGAATCATCCCTTAGAACACAGAATCATCCTTTAGAACCACAGATTCATCCCTTAGAACCACAGATTCATCTCTTAGAACCACAGATTCATCCCTCAAACCACAGATTCATCCCTTAGAACCAC
>NW_008601969.1:0-8160 GCF_000691845.1 Merops nubicus
TAAAGGATTCTCTGATTCTATGATTCTGTAAACTTTTTCACTTTCTGAATATCCCACATAGGAACAAATAAACAAGTGTTTAGCAATGAGTTTTGAACACTTAACACAAGAGAAATAAGAATACATTTATAGATGAATAACAGTTAATTCCAGTTTCCACTTTACCATGCTATTTTCTAATGATGGTTGATAATTATTAAAATTAATTTGAAGGTATGGGACCTCCAAGGCCTGAAAGCAGTTTGTTGCACTGCTTTCAAATACTTCTTACCTGCAAAACACTACTAGATTTATCCATGCTTCATTTTCCTTTCTCTAAACTCTGGAAGACAAGAATACCTCCTCCCTTGTCTTTTTAAGTGTTTCATCTATTTCATCTATTTATGATATAAAATCTGTGTTTAAGAATTCTGTTTTTTTATATATGGTGTAGGGTTAGAGGAAGAGTTAATGTCAATTTCTTCTCCCTACCTCAGTGGAAATTCATTTTTTTTGCCAGCTTGTGATAATTGTGGAAAGTATTTGCTTTTCACCAGAAAAAAAAAGGTAGTTTCCATGTTTGTTATAGGGTGGGTTCTTTTTTTTTAATTTTTTTTTATTATTATTATTTAGTACTTAGATTTTCAGGAGGATTGAATAAAAAGATGACATTTTGCATATAAAATTTTAATGAAAACATTTTCTGTAGAAAATCAATCAGGGAAGGTAATTTCAGAGTACTTAATACAAGTTCTTAGCAGAGCAGAACTCTCAGCTAAAGTCTCTAGATACTAAATAATACAAATACAAAAATAGTACTGTCAGTCACATTGCTGGGGTTGGCTGGGTCAACTGCCTGTTTCCTAAATACTAATCAGTTTTTTTAATTTAAGGTTACCTCACTATTAATCTTCTTTTTTCCATGTTGCCTAAACTAATTGTATATACAGTATGGATGGGTGTAATGAAAGGTAACTTGCATTTTTTCCTTACACTAAGTATAACCCACTTAGTTAACAGAACAAAAGTATTAATAGTAATTGGTCTTTCTGTTTTTGATGCTGAACTTTAACACCACATTTGCTCCTATTCATCAAATCTTAATCCAGTGCCCAAGGAGCTGCTTAATGTATAGTGAATTAGATTGGGTAGTCTGAAATACTTACCAGCGAGTGTCTCTTGGTTCATGGAGTGCCTTTGCCCGTTGTGCGGTGCCATCACCTGCTGTACGCTCATGGCACTGCCCTCGTGAAGAGCAGCTTTTCCAAGGGGAGAGCCCAAGGAGGGCAGTTCCCGTTTCTCCGGGAGATAATCCCAGGGTTGAGGGGATCTCGCGTACACGAAACCTCTGCTGTTTGTTTCCAGTCCCGTTACTGGGAGTGAGAGGCCGTGCTCGGTACCGTCCTTTGGGCTGATTCCAGCTGGCAGCTTTCAGCTGTGGCTGGAGCGCAGAGCTCAGCAGTGAAGCTGGCCCTGCGGGCTCTGCGCCCCTCGCCGCCTGCTGCCCGGAGACTCATGGGCTCCGTAGTTTTAATACACAACATTTTTGTCTGCTCTGAAGGTAGTGATATTTGTTAATGGAGAATAGCATT
Source organism: Merops nubicus (assembly GCF_000691845.1). Lineage (NCBI taxonomy): Eukaryota > Metazoa > Chordata > Aves > Coraciiformes > Meropidae > Merops > Merops nubicus. Next base: position 1,572 of record NW_008601969.1, read on the forward strand.
GAGCGAAGGAAGGGTAAACTGATTTCACACAGAAACTCCTGTCAGAGCTCTGCATTACATCAAGAGTAAGGTTAGAGTAACTCCTGTGAAGCTGTTTCGTTTGACCTGCCAGGCTGAGTCCAATATGAACCTTCTACATAGATGTTATTGCATTAATTTTAATGAATAAAGATTACAGACACATTACTTATTTAATTAACATAGCAAAGCCCATTGTCAGCAAGCAAAGAAGTTATATTGTACAGCCACTCTAATGCAATCACAAGAGTATACTTTATGGCTGTGAGAATATAATTTTCTTGTTAAAAACCTTTGATGTTTCTTTAAATATATAAAAACATAGGAAATGTGTAAATAAGGCTTGCCAGCCAGCTCAAATACCTCATATCAAAATATTTTACCTTTAATCTGTGTTTAGTTTGATATCTTTCAAATAATGCTGATGTATACATACATGCTTCTATATAAATACAAGCAGAGGTATACATGTATATGCACATCTTTTATTATAGACCTAGGTGTTAATATTGAAAAACACCACCAGAATGTCAATTTTCATGTTACCTTTACCATTACTTTTATCTCTGTATTTATCCAATTAAAGGCTGTTTGACTGCAAAAATTCCACTTCTGTTGTGCTTTCCTGCTTGGTCCAACTCATTGTTAGGCAGAAAATGCTCCTTTAATTTGTTCTTATGAGATTCAAGAGTGCTGAGTTGGGCACTGCAATACTTGACCAAGACCCCCTGTGCAAAGTCTCGCCTTCATGTCTACTTTAGACCTACACATGTTTTTCCGTCTGAGCTCTTTCATGCAGTGCCACTTGAGCAGGTTCAAAGTTTCTGAAAGTCAAGGAGTCAAGAGGCTACCAGTCAGCTGAATGACAGTAGCTTGACATGTGCAAGATAGGCTACTGGCTCTGTGTTAGTCCTGAATTCATAACTCAGAGGGAGTCTGTGTTTTGAAAAATAGGGGAAGCTGTGGGCAGTATATCTCATGGATTGGCAGGAGCTGCTTGCTGTATAGATGGGTTTAGATTACAGTAGGAGTCAAGATTTTAACACATATTTTGGTGTGCTTAATCCCACACTGACACAGACTGTGAAAACCATTGCTTGAAAGCAATCTATGTAGTCAGACTGTGGTTTACCTTATAAAACCTGAATGTGAATATGGAAATGTAGATATAGCATAGTCCAAAGTCTATAAATCTGGATCAGTGCCACCTGAGATGTGGAAATAAGTAAATTCATTGTTTGTTTAGCAAGAACTGTAGTTCTGCAGTTCTTACTTCTATTATTATTTTTGGTTCTGTGATTTTAACCCCACAGAGTGCTCTCAAATAAGTGTTTAACCTTATGCCTTATTGTGATGAAGAAGGATGACTGAATTTTCAACTGGGGACAGTTTCCTATAACATTATCTTGTATTTTTTCTACCTAAATTGGCACAGTATCCTTAGCTTAAAAAGGAAGTGTTTTTCTTTTTTCTTCCTTTACTGAAAATTTACAGTCTAAAGGTTATTGCAGGACAGAAAAAAACAGTAGAGTAACTACAGAACACAGTTTCTTTTTACACTCACACTTTTGATTTTGTCTTAAGGATTATCTATGAAGACTTAAAGAAACCCAACAAAACACACACACAAAAAAAATGCCTGAAGATAAGTGAAAGGGGCACATCAGAAACAAGGCAAGTTTTTTGTGACTTTTGAGATTTGAAATTAAATTCAGATACACATGTTTAAGTTCTTAACTTTTTTAGAAGTGCAGACTGTCTTTCTGCTTATTTTAGGGGGCAGGCCATCAGTCTTACTATTTAAAGCTTATATTTAAAATAGCTTCAATATAAAGGGGCCAAATATTTGTTCAGTCCTAGTCAAAGAATAAAATCAGGCAGAACATTCTGTGTAGCAACACTCACTTTCCTTTAAATGGTCAGAAATAGTTAAAATACAGAAGGGAGCACCATCACTGATTTTAGTACCACAATAGTATATACTTCTTAGAGGTTCCATAAAATTTAGTTTATGAGACTCATGTAAAAGTTTTATAACATGCAGAATTATTGATGTTTGACATGGAGTCACTCATGTCAGGAGGAAGTGGTGTTCTGGTAATGTCTGGAAATCTAGCCCACTTTTACTGTTATATGGTGTGTAACATAGCTTTTGAGGTGACTACAGTCTATAGAACACATATGAAGCAAGAACTACTTTCCCAGTTTGCATGAGCAAATGGGCACTTCATGTACGCTGGCTGTCCAAACCTCTTTTTTAGTGAAAGGTAAATTTTACTTGAAAACTATGCCATAGGGAAGTAAATATGCTTAAATGAGCCCATATTTTATGTACTGTGATATACAAATACAGTAATTATCTTCAGTAATGTGGAATTTATTTAAGTCTATCAGTTGCGACATTCTGTCACCAGTCACTGACAATGATTGTGACTCCTTTCTGCACCCATCACTTACCTTATATGATAATACTGTGTTTATATAGCACGTCCCTGGGATTTCATAACCCAGATGGACAATTAGCTGTATACCTGCCAGTTAAAGTAACGGGAGCTCTGCAATTAGATTGTGTAGCTGACTTTGACAAAAGTTCTACCTCTTTCTGGAGGCAGATTGTGGACTGGCTGATGGGGAACACACCGGGTGCCCCAGATGGGTAGGCACAGGTTCTGCAGGCTGTGCACATAGGTGCTTGGAAAGCCGCAGGTCAGCAGAGCACTGCCTCCTCATCTTCTGCAGCTTGTGGTTGCTACATGCGCTATGTAACAGCTGACAGGCACGTGGAAGGCTGCAGAATGGAGGTTAAAGAAAGGCTATTAATAATAATTAAGAAATTGAGAAATCCTGGATGTTGGTCAGTGGCCTCTGGCATGACTTTGGTTTGATCACATAATCTTTCTTGTTGCATATATCATCCCTAGGCAGAGATCCCTGCCTTGTAGGCCAGTGTCAAATCTTCACTTAACAACAGCTCCCGAGTGAATGAGGGGGCTTGGCTGGAGGGGATGTGCCTCCACAGCAGCTCTCTGAGGCCAGCTGGCCATGTGCCGAGAAGAGGGACAGCATGCTCCAGGCCATGACAGCCAAGTGATGGAAAGCAGTTCACAGCCATATGGCCCATCTCTTCTCAACAGGTTGTCCAGGACCACAGTATCATTTAGCCTTGGGTCTCTTTTGAGTCACCTGTGGTGGTCCCAACACTTAGATATTACTATTACTGTTGTTGTTCCTGTAGGTTTTGGGGGTATTGGTAGTTTTTGATCATGTGAAGTGCAGTCCCCCCAGCATGAGAACCTTTTTCATCCAGGAATCTGGTAGTAGCTGTTGTGTATCCTGTACTACGTGCAGCAATAAGCTTAGGGATAGGATGGTATCAGAGGACAGTTCAATGCAGACTGAACCAACCCTGTCACCTTGGTATTATAGGCAGTCCTCAGAGTGAACTGTCTTCCCTCATCTGTTGACTCCACACAGACACCAGCCATGAACTTGCATTATGCAGTGTAGACGGTCTGAGAACCGCGTGAGGGAGTTTGCTCAAGGTCTGCATTAGTTGGCAGTGCAGACATGTTGCCTTAACTGCAGTTCCCACAAGCAGAATGGGGTGATAGCACTTCTCACCTCACTGGCTCGCCAAGGGAACAAATACATTATAGACTGTGTGATATTAAGATATGGTAAGATACGGCATTTTGCCATGTGAGCAGAGCACAAAAGACAGACTCCTGTCTGAGAAGACAGATGGGTTTCCTTCAGCAAAGTATTAATGCATGCTGCATTCTTCCTCTGAAATGTGAGCTAATAATCACAGGCTCTGCAGTTGTTCCTGGGGATTTTGTTTTGCAGACAATACTTTCTAATTATTACATTGTAAAACTCATGCACACATGAAAGGGAAGAGTGAAATGGAGATGGCTAATCTAACTAAATACAAAAAGCATATTTATAAACAGTTTTATTTATTTTTCTTGAGAATAAATTAGCTCATTCTTAGTCTTAAACTTTGGAGCTCTGTCTGGCTCTTTCTGTGTTTATAAGATGCCTATGCATCTTTTTTTATTACCCTTTGAAAATCCTCAAAAACCTCATTCCCATCCCTAGCACGCTGTTGAGACAGGTCAGTGCAGAGCTGTGCACCTTTCCCCCCGCCTGTCTGAACCCTGTCAGGACAGGCAGTTGTGCACCTGCAGCTCTCTGGATCAGGACTGGGAAGGCACATGGGTCTCCCGTGCATGTCCTATCTGAGGTGTCACTGTAACACAGCTGTGCTTCAGAAGTAAGCTACAGAGCTGCTTGGTACACTCCTTTCCACAAACTGTCCTGTCCAAAAAGGGCTGGTGAAACAAGGGCATGGTGAAACAGTTCCACTGAAAACCAGAATCTGACACAGCCGTATTTTCCATTTGTAGGAGAACTGAAATGCACTCGGCACTCCAACAGATCATGTTTGTTCAGCAGATTTCAATTAAGGGTGTTATTGCTTTTAAAGGCCAAGCTGGACTTTTCAACGGCAGACTTTTTTCTTTCCTCTCCATAGGTAACTCCACACAATGACTTTACACAGGCAAAATGTGCATCTGTCTATATCCTAGAAAGCTTTTATGATTAAGCTGTGGAAAAAAATTCCTTTACCTTTCTGTCTGAACTGGCAATATTATCTGCTGTGGGAGGAGGCAGGTGCTGTGGTTAGGGTTTGGATGGGAATAGGGATTTTAATGTTGGTGGAAGAAGAAATATTATTTTTTTCCTACTATGAGATTGCCCTTAATTGCCCAGTTTCCATTTCCTTCCATGTTATGCACTCAGAACCTGCTCCATACAGCTTACAAGAGATAGAAGTTGTATGGTGGCAGCTGGGGAGCACAAGGTAATAACAAAACCATATTGGCAACACTATTGAGACTAGTTGTCAGCTACCACTTCTTTCTCAATTTTTCATAAGCATCACAGTAAAGAAGGGATTTGAAGGAACAGAGGTTGGAGTTCACTGTCTTTTTAGTCTGCTTGAATGATTGAGGAAGGCTATAAAGAGACACCTCAGGCTTAATTTCATAGCAGGCAATTCTCTCAAAGAGTGAGTTCTGTCTGTAGGAAGAGCACAAAACTGTGATGTCAGAGTCACCTAAGAAAAAACAATCAACAGCTCCATTTTCACTGGGCTACTGAAACAATTAACTTGCTCAAAATCATGTTGATTCTGTAAGGTATTTTTACCTATGGAAGAAGAAGTTTCTGAATAAATTTCTGTGAGCCTTTCAGAACTCTGTGGAATAAATCTTTACCCTATTATTGAAATCACAGCATTTTAAGTTTAAAACCCAGAAAACTAAACTATCACTGAGGGGAAATATACATAATTTACTAGTAAACAGTATTCAGAGTATTTAAATAAAAATTAATTAAAATAAATGGTCTCTTATTTTGAATTTGGACTGTTGACCTCTTATTAATATGCAAGTTTTAATTATTTGAATTTGAAGGATATTTAATTTTTAATGCAGACTTTGTGTCATTTTACTTTCTTAATAATCAAAAGGTCACATGGTACCAAATGAAACACCTTATGACAATCTAAATTAAGTATATCATCATTATTACCTTTATCAGCCAGAAAGAATTAATTGAATTGTGATTATTGCTCATAGATCAGGATGTCTGCTCCTGAAAAATGCATTGACCTATAAATTGTCCTCCAGTAGCCATCCTCAGGCTAGACAGGAGTTACTAAAAGAAATTTGTAGAAAGGTGTCTTCTAAATGATGGGTAAGGAGCCCCTTTTTTAAAGTGGTTTTTTTTTGTTGTTTTGTTTTTAAATCTTTAAAAAAGAATACAGTTTTCTATTTCTATTAAGGGTTAGCATAATTCACATATGAGATAGATTTGATTTCTATTTTCTGTCTAGTTATTTCAATGTAAAACAGGATGCTGGTGGAACATGTACTAACCGCCACATGAATTTATAGATACGTGTTCCTGCTGTCACATTAATTTTTACCCAAATACAGCTAAATTGTTCAGCAGATTGTTCATTCAGATGATTCCTGGAACAACTTATCCTTGTATTTATTTTTAAGATCTATTCTGCAATGATTCATAAACTTTTATTGTGAATTGTGTTGTAAACCCTATCATTTGCTGCTTGGGGTATACTCCAGTTCTGAACATATGTAGCTGTCCTTAGATACACATCCTGTCCTCCTTAGAGGACAAGGCCTTATTGTTATGCAGTCCTTACTCCCTCTTAAAACAGTTTTCTCTTGGGTTTGTCCTTCTACTCTGATTTCTGCTTTCAAGGCCAAAATAATTTCTGGACAGCTCAGATTTAGTGCCTTTTAATTGACTTGACTTTTCTTCTGACTCATGTCTATTCCCTGATGATATAGAGAAAGCAGGCATAACTTTTCTGATACTTATCACAATAAACAAGCTACAATTTTCTGTTCTAGTTAGACTTCTATTCCTCTTACATGCTTTAGCAGCCACCTTTGCACTTGTGAACTGAGTTCATCTTTTGGAGAATACTGGCCAGAAGCCTCTGTATTATGCTCCCACAGCATCCTTGTAGATAAGT
>NW_008601970.1:0-9413 GCF_000691845.1 Merops nubicus
ATAAAATAAATAAGTACTGTGCTAGAAAGAGTTTTAAGATGTTTTATTTCGGTTGTCAGTTAGCGATGGAAAAAGCATTTCCAAATACCGTGGAGACCAGTAAAGTCTCACTTAGTTCAGGTCTATAATTCCTTCTGTAGAAAGCCAGGGTTTTGTCAAATAAACATAGAAAGCTTAGTAAGTAAAGCAAAAGTCTAGGAAGTTAGGCAAGGCACTGTATAACAGTTAAAAAAAAAATAGCCATAATAGAAATGACAAGCATTCATATTCTGTTTGTTTTTAGTATTTTAGAATATGCTAGTGCAAAAATAGAGACATTAACAGGGTGATTTTTTTTTCACTAAAAGAGCACAGTAGACCAGGGATTGGTAGAGCTGAGAGTTTTATGAGAAAAAAGAATTAAGGAGAAAGGTGTATCCAAATGCAGGTAATGTACTGAGAACAACTTTAAAAAAAATAATAAAAATAAAATTAAAAAAAAAAACAAAAAAAAAAAAAAACACACGAACCGCAAACACACACAAAATAACTCAAAGAAAAAAGCAAGATTAGAGGAGGAGGCAATGTTTGCAAACAGCAATGATAGAGATAATTTTGCGGAAGAGTGCAGAACCTTGTAAGTAAATGTGTGGAATTTTGGTCAAGTATTGATTAGGGAGGGAAGGCAGGTGGAGTGTTCAAAGGGAATAAAAGACAGTAGTTCACTATCAGGGCAGAAATATCTTGATAGCTCTCACCAGGCAGGCAAAACTGAGATGAAAGACTTGCTGGATTCAGACTGTGGAAAGGAGAATATGGTTGGCAGGGAACAGGAAGAATCAGCTACAGGGAAAGAAAAAAGAAGAAAAAAAAATATCTTGAGTAGTTGTGGACTTGTGAATGGGAAACAGCGATTCCTTCGGTACAGAGAGGCTGGATCATGTGCATTACCTGCAATAATCAGCAGATGATAGTACAGGCAGAGGGAGAGTTGAGCCTGAATATAAGTTCTCAGGGCAGAAAGGTCAGCCTGAGCCTCATTCAGCAATGCTTATAAAAGAGCATGTTCAGGGTAAAACAACGTTCTAGGACCTGGAAATTATCTCTATGGGAAACAGTGGATCTACTGCATACTTTGGTGGCAAAGAAATGCAGGAAGCTGCTTGGCTGCCCAGGCAAAGGTGTGCCAGGAGCATAGGCTGGCCCTCAGCTCAGAGCCATGGACAAGGGCCCACTTGCAGTCTTGTGACATATCTGACATTGCATGGATGCCATGGGTACCTCTGGGCACCTCAAATGATACTAGAAATATAATTAGGCACTTAAATTGCTCCTTAGATCTGTATGCACTAAAATACATCTGAGAGGACCACCTGACTTTTATTTAATATTCACACTTCTGTATAACCGGAGTGTTTTACAAAAGAGAATAGTGTGGCCCACCTGACAAACTATGAATGTAAGACATGGATTTACCATGACCATATAATAGGACAGAAGTGGGATTTTCGTCAGAGGTTCCAACTTCTTGTCATGCTGCTTAAGCTAAATAATGACAAGTATTACACAAGCACAGAAGAGAAAACTTAATGGCAGAGGTAAGCTTCCTTACAGTGGAAAGAGCAAAAGCTGTACTGAGGGTGATTTGAAGTAGCTCCTGCAAGAGCTGGATAGTCTTCCTCACTGTGTCTGAAATGACAACAGAGTGAGCAAGATTAGCAAGTAGACAGGACAATAAGAAGGGACTCAAAGTGGCCCTTGGGGTGGGATTAAAGAGCTGAAACTCAAGATAGAGCTCGAGATAGGACCTCCACAGCAAATTAATTTGGCACAATAACACTGAACAACAGGCCTCAAAGGAATATCTAGATAATTGCAAGCAAAGGTTGGTGAGAATTTCTCACATTGAAGAGCCCACAAACTAAATAAGGAGTCCAAATCGCAAAAGGAAAGAGGTGCACAAAGCAAGGAAGAAGCAAGGTCCCTGGCAATGCTTGTGTGGAGGAGCAAGTGTGCACACACCATTAAACCAGAGCCTTACCTCCAGAGCTACTGCTCCATTTCTCCCTTGGTGGGGTACTTCATAAGCCTCGATTTGCTGCTTCGTGAGGCGGGCTAGCTTCTCTGCGAGCTCCCGCCAGTACTTGCCAAGCTTCACAGCTGAAGTCAAAATGATGGTGTCCTGGGTAAGACGTGCCACTAATCCCTGGCAATCTATTTTCAAAAGTGCCTGCAATAATAATTTCCATTAGTGTTCTTTCACCAGTAGTTAAACAGAATATTTGAATTTGTTTTTATAGCACTAATCTACATTTCTAGGCAGACAGGAAGGCTTTTTGTCTGCTTTGTATTCTTACAAATATGTAACTTTTTTCCCTACAGCGGTGTTGCCAACAGTTTCATACAAAAACTGCCCACGAGACGAAGAAAAAAATAAGCTGGCATTCAACTGCTTCAGCATTCCAGTGTCAAATGGAACCTGCCAAGCTTACAGATCCTGAAGGAAAAATATGCTTCTCCAGCAAAAATATTTGCAACATCAAAAAGTATGACATGAAACTTAAAAATTAAGTTAGAGCACTATTATACTAAAGTATGGTCCATTGTATACTGCTTTTCTGGAAAATCATTTATTACATTGGCCAGCATGTTTTGATTTGCTACTCCCACATGACTGATAATTTGCTGATCATTAAGCAGAAATGCAAGCCTAAAATTCCACTCTCCCATGCCAAATGAGCTTTTAGTAACAAAGAAATTAAAAAGCTTCCAGGACTGAAACCTGGAAATACAGGTATGTTGCATTGTCTTTTGTTTGGATGAGAGCTAATGAAAAAATAGGTGTTGGGTTTTTTTCTTCTCTTCAAATTAATAACAAAATGTTCCACTGAAAATGTTGACTTTTTCAGTGAAAGATCAAGACATTTTCCTTGGATTTTAGATACTGATCTTTAATAAAATATCAAGCATATCTGCAGAAATTAGAGAGTGAATCATGTAAATCTTTGTGATTTAATTGTAAAAGATCTTTCATAAAAATCCTTATTGAAAACAGCAGAACTTTTCATATGCACAATAGTGAGAAGCAGACTATAGTAATCATACCAAATTGCCCTATACATTGGCAAAACGGAGACAAAGTTTTTCAGTTTGCTTTTGCTGTGATAATCAAGAGCTCTATTAAACATTAAAAAATGAGATTAAGTAAAATAAATAACCAGTATATTCTATCTAAAAGTGAAGACAGGGACCTGCATTGGCACTTCGTAGCTCAAAATTATATACATCTCAGCAAAATGGGACTTCTTATGAATTTCATTCTGCCCCACTTTTTGCTTGTTCTGTAATGAATTCTATTTCACTGTATTCAATTAAAAGTTGGGATCATTTTCACCTTTAACTCCCCCCTTCCCTTTTTATACAGAGACATGCCAGACTAAGCTGTACTTCATACTTGCTCAGTTTTATTCCCCATAGTTTAATGCAGTCTGAAGAGTTCTAAGTGGCCATGGCTACCAAAATTTTCTGCATCCTGATGAAATTACTGTCAGCATGTCAAGGTGGATAGACTAGTTATAAGAAGTAAGCCCTATTAAGGTTTACAATTTGGGATAGTCAAAAGTCTTTAGATGAAAGGCTACAATGTGAGTTTTTATATGCTCATTTTTATAACACTTTATTTTTATATTAGAATTTTAATTTGCTTCTGTCCCTAAAGAGGCTGGTAGACTTTTCAGTCTGAGCCAAGGACAGTATTGAGTAATCATTAATTCCAAATTAATTTGTGCAACCTATTACCCGGAAGCATCTAGAATAAAACCACTTTTGATTCATATGTAACAGTATTGAATCCCATTGAAGTTGTCCAGTGACTTATAAATGAGGCCCATGAAAATATGTACTGAAATACTTGCAAAATTGTCCTTAGGTAGATTACAACATAGACTGTGAAGGTTTCATGTGTGGATAGAAAATCTTGTCTTCTATATGTGGGCCAGGATTTCCTTGCTTTAAATATATGAAGCTTAGACATGCACTTTAAGGTGCTCAGATATATATAAATAATGGAGATTCCACACCATAAAGTTACTCAGTGATTAAGTTTACTTCACAATGGAAATATAAATTGCCTAGGAAAGCAATTTACTATGATGACTTCCACGACAAAACTATTTCACTCGTGGCCACTTAAAAACGAAATCAACCCAATTAACCTACTAAATGAGCAAGACTCCTGGAACACTATTTAGAATTAACTCATTGAAGTATTATCCTCCGTGAGAGTCTGGATGTATTTTCTATCTATGGTCGTCTTTAACTTTTAGTAATATGTTAGGGTTTGTAAAGGATGTAAAAGCACCACAAGGCTGCAGGACCATGTTTTCTTATTCATGCATTATTGTTGAGCATTCTTGGCAATGCATTCTTGGCAATGCATTCTCAATAACCAAGTTAGTTCGAGCAATACTTACAACAATGAGCTCATAAAGAAATAGCCTTTTTTTTTTGTTAGCATGGCAGTCTTCCTTCATCTTCTTCACAACGTGTGCAACTCTCTCCGATTCTTTATCAATGTGTGCCTCGTTAAAGTCATCCAAAGACATATGTGAGTATCCTAGAACCTCAGCCAAAGCTCTCCAGTCATAAACACTCTCTGATACTGTAGACAAAACTACTGAGTAGATATAAGTCAATTTTTTGAATGGCAATGCAATTTGTTCAACAAGATTCCTGGTTGTTAGCTCACTATCAGCAGTGTCCATAGCTTGTTCTTTGGAAATCACTTTTATGTTTTTGCAGTGTACAAGACCAATCTTTCTTCTAAGAACTCCTACATACCACTCTTTTATTTTGGTTTGTCCAATGGCTTTTACCTTATCTTCACCAAGAAGTGCTATTGTGTCCCCTTTAAAATATTCTAGCAAATAGTCAATCTTATTTTGGCGTAACACAGTTTTCAAAGCGACTCCATATGTATTAACACTCAAAGTTTTATCTTGAAACTTTGGATATTTAACTGTTGGTATTAAAAACAAAGGTGCAGATTTGATTTCTTTGCGGTTTTGCAAGCGCTTTGGCCTATTGATAATTCCACTTAATTTTGGAGCTGGATCAGGAGTTGTAACATGGAACTGTGTTACTTGTCTACCTTTTAAGATGTTAATCTGAACAAGAAAAACAAAGAAATGGATCTCCCTACATCCAAGCATGGAAAAAAGAAATTGTTGACGGACCATCTCACCACTCTTCAGCTCCTCCTCTTTAATATTTTTGCTTTGGTCTTCCAACTTTACTTCAAAGTCTGGATCACAGGATACCAAAGAAATGTTTAGATCTTGTGGTTTTTCAAGCAGAAATGTATGTTTTCCCCACAGCTGAAACACAACAGGAGGCAGATTTTTCCCTCCCTTTTTTATATCACAAATTGTGAGTTTTCCTGGAATGTAGTTATGACCAAAGACTGTAAAAACTGCTGTAAAAGATGGATGAATATATTTGGGACCATAAATTCCGACTGATACTGTTCTATGAACATAGTCCCAGACATTAGTTGCTGGGGGCTGGATTTTGTTTGCTTGTACGGCAATCACTGTATACATCACATGACTGAGGTCAGTGAGCTTCACTTGTATGGTATCTTGATAAGTGTAGCAATTCTCAACTTTCGTAAAAGGTCCTTCTTTGTTGAAACTGAAAAAACACACAATATCACTCATAACTTGGCTAAGTGGATCATTCTTCACTTTAGCAGCAACTTTCACCTCTAGGAAAATGGCTTCCCTTGTGTTGAGGTTGCTCAGTGTAAGCTCTATCAGAGGACTTACAGTGCTAGACAGATCATTGTTAAATGATGATGGAGGATCAAGGATAGCCTTTAAACCAACTTCCTGGAATTCCCCAGGTGATACATGACCCACAGGGACATGTATATTGATATCTGAGTCAGGTAGCTGTACTGAACCACCTTCGTGATTCAGTTTACAGACTACATGAATGTCTGTAGCTTGTGTTTGTGCCCATCCAGGGCTGTGGGTCATGGCTTCTAAATCTAGGCAAGACCGCGTGAGTTGCCGGTGACTCAACCAAGCTGTCTTGTAGGCTTCACGGTCACTTTGAAGCCATGCCACTTCTGAAGGTATAGTTTTTTGAGGTGTTGTCTTGTGAAGATTAAATCTTCGGTTATCAACAATATCCAGGAAGTCAGAGACACTTTTGGATCTTCCAGATCTTCTTGATGAAGCCTTTCTTAAAAGACAATCAATATCTAGCTCATCACCTGAAGAAGCCAAAGAATCCCTGTTGCTAGCAACTTTAGAGAACAAATAGGGTTTTCCTTTTAAGATTGAAAGGTATTTATTATTTTCATTTCTATTTGAAGCAGCTATGTCATGTACAAAAGGGTTGGAGGCTGACAGTTCATTCCAGAATGGATTAGTCTTGGAAACAGCCTGGGTACGTTTGAATACATCAGACCAGTCAATATCCGAATCAAATTTACTTTCATTGACATCTGTTTAAAAGAAAAAAACAAAAGCATTTTCTAAATCACAGAGACTCAAGGTATTCCATTAATTTCCAACCAACAGTCTGTTGAGCTAACAGGTGGCTAAATTTATCTTCCTAAAATACACATAGATCATTTATATATTTATCCTTCAGATGTTTAAAAAGTATAAATATTGATTTCTAAGCAGCATTAAGAATCTTTGTCAATAGAGTGCTAACGAATTAGTGCTGAAGGATGTAAAAGCGTCTTCTGCAAGGTGCTGATATTTATCAGCTACTACAACTATTAATCGACATCAAGTCCCACAAGGTTTATCAAGAGCTTTGCAGAAATAAAGGCTGTAAGTGGAGAGCCTTAGTACACAAAATAGCAGAAGAGACATACTGTAGCTGGCTGCAGGTGTCCGGTCATCCACATCAATCAAAGTTCCCTCTGACCGGCTCCGTGGAATCTCTCCACTGGCTAGAGAATCTGTTCCACTACTGATTGTGTTTTCTTCCTAGGAAACAGTTACACATATAAAACATCAGCAAGTATGAAACTTGAAAAAAGGGAAACTGTTGAAGAATAATTGAGCTTTGCTCCTGTGATGAGATACAAATGAAAAAAAGTGAAGTTATGGTTTATGAGTAAATTTATGGAGTCTGCCCAAGAGCTTCATAATTCTTACTGCTTAATTTGCAGCAAAACTACCAGATGCTACAGCTGCAGTACAATACAGTACCTCAGTCCATAGTAAAGTCAAATGGCCCACATAATTAAACATCTTGTAATTGGAACTGATCCAACTATACAATAACTTCCTTTCAAAAGGTCTTGAATAAAAACTCTTCAAAAAAATAAACATCTTAAGTCCTGTTTTCATCTAAGTTTGACTAGAATCAAAAAAAGAAGACCTAGATCTGTTCCTTCCTTTGCTAATTGATATAAAGTATTTCCAATCCTTTCTGCTATTATACTTCCTACGCTTTTCCCTAAGAGAACATCAGCTGAGATTTTCCTTTTAGTATGTATAAGAATGACTTACAGTACCCTTTGTTAGGGCCCACATCAGCACAACAGCCCAGAAGAGAACATTCAGGTCTCTCCAATTCCTTGTTCTGGCTACAAGTTCTGTTTGATTTTGAAGCACTTTGTATGCAGACAGGGCCACATGAGAGCTGTAAACATGTTGTGGTTGAGAGAGAGAAAGTCAGCATCAAACCTATCACAGGGGTAGAGCACAAGGAGCATCCTTCAGAGGCAGGCAACAGGAGGATGAACCTCTCAAGATACCATTGCCTAATGCTATTTTCAGCTGCCCAGAAAGAGGAGTTGTAGGTCTTCAAAGAATGTTGGATATTTCACACGCTGAAGTTACTGTGTCCCAGAAAGAGAAGCTGGAGGAAGCAAAATATTCTAGATATTTTTGTACAGGAGAGATCATTAAATTAGTGCTATAAACCAAGAGATTATTTAGTGACTTTCCTGGTGTCCTCTCACTGTTCCTGTACATAGTGAGGTATAAACACTGATAGGCAATAGATAAATTAATACATGTGGAATACAAAAAAAGAGACCAAAAAAATATGTTCAGCTGCTGATATGCACTTGGGCAACACACAAGGTTGAGATCATGCTAAACCTGAAAGTCACCCAGCGGTGCTGTCACAGGACTGTACAGACTTTCAGGTTCACCTGTTAACAGAAATCTCAGGTGTTGGCCTTTGAAGTCCTGATTTCAGATGGTAGTGAAAGTCAACCTCTGAGACGAATACTTTGCAGCTTCTGTTACTAATGTACCACCAGAATCAAACTGGAAACCAAAATATGTCCTTAATCCCAACACTGTAGTTCCAAGATCTGACATTCCGCACCTGTATAAAAATATTACCATTCCTCCCTCTCTAATAAGACAGTGTACTTGTTGCTTCAAAAGAAACAAGTTTCATTTCTCTGCTGAATCTGAAAATGTGGAAAAACTGAACCCAGTATAAACATGCAAAATTTTTATCTTGAGCTTCTGCTTCAGGGATTGGAGAGATTTAATCATCAGTGTAAGGTGTCCACAGTCTGAAATTCCAATAAGTATACAAAAAGAATTCTGCTTTTTACACAGAAGCACAGAATCACAGAATGTTAGGGGTTGGAAAGGACCTCCAGAGATCATCAAGTCCAATCCCCCTGCCAGAGCAGGACAATCTAGTCTAGGGCAGGTCACACCGGAATGCATCCAGATGGGTCTTAAAAGTCTCCAAGGAAGAAGACTCCACAGCCTCCCTGGGGAGCCTGTTCCAGTGCTCTGGAACCCTTACAGTACAGAAGTTCTTCCTCATGTTGAGGTGGAACTTCTTGTGCTCCAGCTTGTGACCATTGCCCTGTGTCCTATCACAGGGTGCAAGTGAAAACAGGTTGCCCCTTCTTCTTGACTCTCAGCCCTCATATATTTATACACAGTAATTAGACCCTCCCTTAGTCTTCTCTTCCCCAGACTAAAATGACCCAGGTCTCTCAGCCTCTCCTCATAAGGCAGGTGTTCCAGTCCTCAAATCACCCTCATAGCCCTTTGTTGGACTCTCTCCAGTAGATCTCTGTCCCTCTTGAAATGGGGAGCCCAGAACTGGACACAATACTCCAGGTGAGGTCTCACCAGGGCAGAGTAGAGGGGGAGCAGGACCTCCCTTGTTCTGCTGCATATACTTTTCCTAATGCACCCCAGGATCTCATTGGCCCTCCTGGCCGCAAGGGCACATTGCTGTCCCATGGACAGCAGGACTCCAAGGTCCCTCTCCACAGAGCTGCCCTCTAGCAGATCTCCTCCTAACCTGTACTGGTGCATTTTATTACTCCTGCCCAGGTGCAGGACTCTGCACTTATTCTTGTTGAACCTCATGAGGTTCCTCTCGACCCAGCTCTCCAATCTGTCCAAATCATGCTGAATGGCCGC
>NW_008601971.1:0-17586 GCF_000691845.1 Merops nubicus
CCACCACCCCCCCCAAACCAGTACATAGGCTACACTGGTGCGCTGTGGCCTTTATCTTGGTAAAATATGCACACAGTAAATCACATTCCTTTGAAGCTGAACTTGTCAAAATATGTCACTAATATGGATGGGCTTCTCTGATCTGTGCAGCAGCATTTTATTATGGCTTTGATTAAGAGAGTTGCAAACAAGGGTCCTTTGTCCTGCAAGTCCTACTGTGCATACATTTTGGGGAAAAAAAAAAATTCAATCCAAACTTTGGTTTTGTTTGCACTAATGTAAATCCAGACTATTTTATTAAACTCTTACTCCTCAGTTACAAAAAGGCTAGATTTCTACCAGGGTAGGTGGGTGTTACAAATCAGCTCTTCATTACAAGATTCAGAGCTAGTACACGCATCTGGTAGTACTACATCACACTTCTGGTGATACATGTGATGCAAATTAAGGTAGCAATGCAATAAAGTATTAGATTAATAGTCTTATTTTTAAGCACACGCAAATAGTTATCTGTGTTCTTTAGGGATACTTAGCAAGCATGTGAATAAATGTTTTCTTGGATTGACATCTGTATTCTCATAAGAAAAGTTTTTTAAAAATATGCAGAAGAGAACACAGAAACCTGGATATAAGGAATCCTTCTAGGGAAGGTTCTCTAGCTAAGCAGTGGAAATTCATGGAAAAGGGCATCACGTGATGACTTATGCACTGACACACATTGCAGAGCAGACAGTAGTATGTGGATCCATCCAATCAGAGGTAATATCAGCAAGACAAACTATTAGCTGATATTCACACATTGTTAGAAGGAAATAGCTCTAGTGGTACGATTCACAATAATCAATTAATTACTAGTCTCTGCATAAGCTGCATAATAGTGCTATGTGCTAGTGCATAGTGCTATGTGCAGATACTGGGGCATAAAGGAATAGCAGCAGGGATGGAGGAGGAGACAGGATGTGTGCAGAGCACACCAGGACAGTAAGATGAAAACCACAAGGGACAGAGAGCAGTAAAAATGGACTCAGCTGATGCTATTGCCTAGAAGAAGACCAGAAGTGGACAACATATATTATGGGAACCAGGGGAGCAGCTCTGCTCTCTGCAGATAAATGTTTTTTGTCATCCTCACTTGTGGAATTATTTACAGTCAAGTAGATATGAGTCATTAATTTTACAGTGCCTGTTTAAGCCAGCCTATTTGACACCAGCATGTTTTTACACAGGTGGATTTACAAATCTACTTATTTTTGTCCTGTTCCTTATGGATTTGGAGGAACTTCTACAAAATTTTAAGCGAAGAGGCTGCACATTTCCAGAATGCTCCATACATATTTCACCATGTTTATTTATCTGTCATATGGATGTTTCAGCCTCTGTCACTTGTATCGTATGCTCAGAACAGCAATATCACTTTAGTTTTCAGACTACAAAGACTTGCAATGTTTGATGTAGACCACCTACATAAGGTCAAGCCATATCCTTTTCTGTTGATAGATGTGATGACGATAAATCAGACAATTTCTAACGCTTTCAGAATGGAGGAATTACTCTGATGAAATAGCATAATACATTAAAACCATTAAATCAAATAAAATAGCTGTTGTGTTTTTTTTTTCAGGATGCTTGTGCTTGAGACCTTTCAGCATGCCAATGTGCTGCTTTTGAGTCTCTCACTACACCCAAGATGCACAGATAAATACCCAGGTGCATGTGGTTTTGCAGGTATCTGCAGGATCTGACACTTACCTTATCTGTTAGGTAAGGAGAGCTGTGAGAAACAGCATTTGGCAGCACTACTCTGGATACACTAGTTTATCATATATGCTTCTCTCCTTCAGCAATGCCAATGTAGTTCTGGTGGCTGTTATTGAGGACTGTGATATGACTAGTGGGTCACAAGAGTACCCAACTGAAAGGCAGGCTGTAGCCCTGGGTATATATTTCTCGGTGGGAACACTACTGGGAGAAACCAGGCCACTTATAACTCTACAGCCATCTCTGTTGTGTCAGCACAGTTGTTCACACAGATGTGCCATGAACAAGTGATCAGGGTGTTAAAACAGGCTTTGCCACATGGCCAAACACTGCCTAACACAATGGAGAGGAGGGGGTTGCTGGAGGGAGGAGGAAGAGCTGGAAATAAGAGACCAAGGATTTCTTGAAATGCTCTGTCTGGCTGTAGCCTGATCTACCAGAAGAGATTTAGGGCTTACTCTTGCTGTGACTGAAGGAAAAATGCAGCCTTAAAATTTATTCCAGTGCTAAGTAAAACTGGTAAAACTAAGTAAATTTAGCAAATTTAGTGCATTCTGGATCATATTCTCTGAATGGATTAACTTTTTCTTTTCAGTAATGAGAAGTTGTCTTCTTAAGAGTAAACAGACAACAATGCTGAGTGTGAAAGAAAGGTCACAGCTGCTTTGTCTTCTAGTGCTACTCCCTTTCTCTTAGGTTGTCATCAGCTACTTTTGGTATGAAATTAAAGAGAGGCTTGTAAACAGCTGCTGATACATGCAATATGCTACATGCAGCAAGGATGCACATCTTGAGTCATGCACACCCTGTTTTGTCATTCTGGTATTTCCCTCAAATTGTGCCCAAACTATATTTTTCTTAAATCATCCTCCCCTCATCTCATCCCCAAAAACCTAAAAACATATTTTTCAAGGAAAAAAAAATAAAATCCTGAAAATGTCAAGTGTTTGCGCAGGCTCTGATCCAACACAATGCTAAAACCTCTTTTAAAGTCAACTGCATCAAGAACAGCCTGTTCCTCTTGGTCATCTAGACCTTGTAATGGAAATTCTAGCAGAACTGAGACTATTACTAATGCACTTAATACATTAGGAGCTCAATTTTGAATGCCTTGAGCACTTAGTCCCCCTGCTAAAGTGGATCAGAGCTCTGGTAGTGTAGTGTAACAGAGGCAGTCCCATAGCCTTTGTGACCTTTTGTGAGCATCTGAAAGAGATTGCTTTTAATGATTTTAAAATGCCAAGGCCCATTTCAGGCAAAAAGAAAGAAAGTAAATTGGGTTTCTGGACTGTGTAAGCTTTTGAAATGAGTCCATGGACATCCTCAAACATAAGACCCTGGGATGAAATATCATGCAGGATGAATACATTATATTTCAGAATTAGGTCTCGGAGACAATAATTTCAAAATCCAGGCCTGCAGAATAATAATGTTACACCACATGCCTGCCATAATTTACTTTTTATTTCATTTTGAATTACCTCAACACAACTGAGTAATTCATCAGTGCATAAAGCATGCAAAGACGGGAAGTGTGAATTATGCATGAAGGCTTATTTTGCTCTGATGTTCTGCTGGATGTTTATGTTTGTGCAGTGTACACTGGAAAGCTGCACTAACAGCCCGTGATGACTATGTGTTGGCTTGTGCAATATATGGGGTCTAGTGTTGCTTGAAAGCATAGTTAACTGTGATATGATGCTAGAAAGAAAACTGCATCTACACTATAAATAAATGATGACTTTAAAATATGAATTATGCCATAAATAAATGATCTCTGCTTCCTCACATTCTGTCTCTGTAGAAAGCTAGTTAACTGAATGTGTTATTCACTATCCATAGACAGCCTGACGAAACAAGGTTGTTTGCTTCTCTGACATGAACAGATCCACCAAAGAGTGAAAACTTGTCATGTAACCAGTAATAAAATATGTGTTGATGACATAATTTGTGTGGATGGTTCTGGCATGTCTCAGGTTGGAATGAAGCTCTATTGGGATTTAAAATTAAGTTGCAGGATTAGACTTTTGAAGAAGGAATCCAAGTTAATAATCATAATTGAAAACAATAATGAGAAGTAATTTCTGATGCATTATATAATAATCATATGATAATGTGTTAAGATAAAGCTAAAGCTGCAGGCATGTGTTGGTTGATGTGAGTGTCTGTTAAGTTTTTAAAAAGATTAGCAATGAAAGCAATAGAAAATACAGGACATGTAGAACTAACATGTCACTTCTTTAAAAGGTTAGCTTGACCATCTTAATTGCAGAGCTGGCTGAAGAACAGAACTATATTATGAAACATCTTAAAAAGTTAACAATTATTTTTCTTTTATAAACTCTTCAGAAAATTGTATTTTTCTATTATTACAAAGCTATGAAGAAACTATTTGATTTTGCAGTTTTCTGGCTTTTGTGTCTTCACTTCGCATTTTTCCTTTTTTACTTACACTCTTGAAAACAAGATAATTCACACAGAAAAGGGAAAGACAGGAAATAGATTTTTCTGTATTTGATTGATAACTGCATTTAGAAATGCAAGAGGGCAATTTCAGATTAAAAACATGCATTTGCACAAAAGCCATTTTATGTAATTCTGACCTTTTGATTTTATCTTGTAACAAAAAAAAATCTGTTAGCTTTTCCTGTCACATTTTAAGTCACTATCTTAACCTAAGAATTAGTAATGCCAATTTTGAGGGTAAAACATCTGTATAAGTTTTAAGCAGTGGAAAACATTTCCATTTTAGCATTAAACAGGTTGCAGCTTTAACCATTTAGCTGCTATTTTCATTCACTTTGTTCGGTTTAAAAGCAAGACATTCATTCCATATGGAAAACAATATTGATAGTTGTATCTTTAATCTGCTGTGTAGTTTACTCCAAAAATTTTGGCCCCAGCTATTTATTGGGAAAAGAAAATACAGACTCCAAATTTATATGATGCTGGGATCACTGCCAAAGGTAAAAAGAATTAATGAGAGAATACATGGGGGATGTTGGACAAAACAAGAACAGAAACCAGCAGCACTGGGATGTGTACCAGTCCGTGATGACAACTACCAGAAATAGCTCGTTGCTCACATACTGCCCTCATCAACATAAGACCCTTGTGTTTGACTCATAGCCTTTTCCTGAAAGTTCTAGTGCAGTTGCTCACTGCAGGAATAACTGCGGGACTGTCATCCTGCCCATCCAGACCAAGATAAACATCTCAGTACTATAGAGGTAAGACACATGGTCCTATACTGGTGCCACTTTCAACAGCAGACAAAGGATTACATGGAGAAAAGGGACACAGAGATCATCCTCCACAAGTACCCATATCAGCAATTACTGGCTGTGGTGGTGACTTCCTGAATGAGGACTAGAGATAGAGACTATCACGCTGTTGAAACCACCACACCCAAAATAACTGCCAAATAGTCTAATAAATACCATACTCTTGATTATTTTTAGTTATTTAATGCAAAGCAAGTCCCATCATTTATCATAGACTTTTCCGGCAGGGCAAGCTACAGTCTCTGGGGTAGGACTTGTTTCACCTTCTTTTAGCTACCTGGAATTCATGAAGCTAGTGTGAACTAACTTATAGCTTAAGCCCTATAGTCAATGAACAATGCGCATATCCAGAGATTGATTCCTCCTGCTTATATTAAACATCTATGATTGGCTGGAGGTATCCTTCTTAACTTGGACTTAATGCTTAATGTTTGTATTTCTATAGATAGGCTGCTAAATTCCCACCCTTAAAATCCAGGCTGGATTTTAAAACCAAACAATACTCAGCATAAAAGCAAAAAAAAAAATACCCCAGCTGATTGTGAGTTCTTGCAAAAATCTGTGTATCTTCTTCATTCCCTGGGCTATTATGTTTTGTGTAAATTTTTAGGAATCATTCTGTGCTGTGAAAATTAATAAATAATTTTAAAAATAGGTATGGCAGAAATAATGCTTTGAGTCCTACACTGCTCAGCTGGGCTCTGAAAGTATGTTGGTTATTCTCCAAGAGGTCCTCCAACAAGGACTGACATTAGACATGATTGCCCCAGTGCAGAGAAGTCAAGCAGCCTCCTCCTTCCCTCTTCAGTTGAGGACAGAGCTGTCATTTGGCTGTAAACAGAGAGGAGATTGCTGCTTCTGATGCTGAAAAGGAGCTGTGACGTATGTTGGCAAGATGAAATTCTGCTCTAATTCCCCTATTAGTTAGCTCTAGTTAGGCCTATGAGAGGAAGCTGTGGTTGCTTTTCCTAAAGGGGTGATGTGAGCTGCTGTACATTTTGTTCCTGTATGATCTCTGTACTCATAATATTTCTATCAGCCACCACTGGAGTGCACAAGTCCCCAGCAGTCACGACCCTTATAACACCAGCTCCTCCATCATTCAAATTCAGAGGGGATAATAGTCTAGCAAAAAATCAATAGGTTTTAATAGGTATTTCCTGAGGTTTATTAAGTATCAGATAGAACTGAGACATCAACTTATTGTTTATATCTGCTGTCAGTATTGCTTGCTTTATTTTTTTTTTAAATTAAACTAAAGCAGATGTGGGTCAGTCACTGGGAGACTTGTTAAAACAACATTTACTGCCTCTTTTGTAGGTTGCATAGGAAGGCTGTGATAAACACTTCATATTGTGTCACCCATCAGTTGCTGCCGTTGTTAATGAAATACTTGTACTCCCATAATGCAGTTGTAAGTCTAATTTACTTCTTAGGTTTTGACATTACTCAGTGAATAATATAGCATTCTGAGAAACCAGTTCCACTGAGCCATGACAATTTACTCCAGATGAAGATATGACCCCCCTACTCTTGAGGTAGACTGGGACTAGAAAAAGGGGCTGCTTGGCCTAATAGAAACATACTCTGTAGCCTTTGTCAAAACAGTTTTTATTCTCATCCAATGCAAACCTCACTCATTATTACAGGGTTTCATGGAACAGATGTTCCTGAATTTGCATAATGACAGACAAACTGCCTTTTCTTTGTGAAAGGTCACTAAAAACGAATGCTGCTGTTCAGTCAGTCCTGCCTTAGTTAAGCAATTTCAGGACAAAATTGCTTTGTCTTCACTCACTGTTTTCTTGACCACTGCTTTACATAATTTAATCACACAAAATTGAGGCCAAATTATGGGTTTATGTCATGCCGCATGGATGTCTAGCTTCCCCTAATTCCTGAACATTGGGCATTCTTATGTGGTTGTTCAAATAATAGAATCAAATCCTCAGCTGCTGTGAGACAGACTAATTCCAGTGATACTGGTGAAGCTCTCTTGGGTTATGCTGGCTAAGAGAACAAGCTCTTCAAGAGAATATCCCAAATCTGGATGCTTGGCCTCAGTTTAAATTAACTTATTTTTTTATTTGGGGGGGAGGGGTTTGCACCAATATAATTAAATTGGCATGACTTTTCTAAGCAGAATCACTATTTCTCATAAAGTTGATTCTGATTTAACAGCACGTACCCCCATGTACAAACTGGTTTTTGCTTTGTGATTTGTATGGGCACATCAAACAGCTGATGAGAAAGTTTTAAATCTTCTATGTTTAATGTCTCAATGACAGACAAATTCCATCATGGAGATCCCCAAACAGAAACGCATGTTTGCCTTCAAGGCAAAACCTGAACTTTACATTCTAGTCAGCATACAGCTGGAACATTATTAAGAAAACTGATAGACAGCAAAGGTTCTCATAGAAAGGCTCTGGGAGGGGCAAAACAAAGATGAATGAGCCATATTGCAAAATGCAAGACTGTCAATTCATGCTGAAATGCCTAAGACAGGGGAGGGAAACTCTTTGCCTAAATAGGACATGGGAATAAACACAATTTCAGGCTATGAAATGCCCCAAGTGTCCAAATACTGGGACATGAACCAGAAAGCTATATAATTTTTTCCTAGGAAGCATAGTGTCAGTTATGAGAGACACAGAGTTTTCCACTACTGTTTTTGCCTGAATTGCACACTTGCTATTGCTGTTACACTACCCAGAAATAGATTATTATGTTAAAAATTCTCTCTTGCCTGTATGTCAGATTAATTTAATACAAGTAAGAGAATAATGGCTGGCTTCCATACATGCAACTGCATATGACCACGGTATGAAGCATGTGCTATCAGAATTGGGAAGATACTGCTCAGCCCCTTGTCAGAAGAAAAGAGGAGGATGAAACAGCATATCTGGTCCTTGAGCTGTTGAACAGTAATTTGGAGGGAACTCTTGTTTTAAGTGGAAGAATGAGAAATTACTGAGAAAGAGGGTGAATCTGGACATGCAGGCCCACCCTCCTCCACTTAACAATCCAACTAGACTGACATAAGACAAGTAGCAGCCCCACAAACTGAAGCTGACAATGTGCCTTAAGGTACACAAACTAGCTTCTTTTGTTTCCATTGAAGACCCAGTCCTATTGGGCCACTGGGGGCATGGGCTTTCCTCTGCTCCTTTCATGTCAGCCATCATAATTTCAGTAATCCCAGCTGGGACAATCAGGGACAATTCAGGGAAGACAGCTGGCCTACCTTATGCATGGAAGGAGAGAGGGTACACAAAGCCTCTCCAAGCGTGACTCGGAACAGAAGGAAGTTCTAATCACTTGGCTGTTTGGTTTTTTTTTTCTTGGCCAACAGTAAAATCTGTGGGACAATTACACACCAGTTAGAGGACATGAAAATAATATACTTTGATCAAAGATTGTATTTCCTATTTTACCATCCTTTTCAATAGTTTTTCTCTTCTCAAACTTCTGTCATTCACATCAACAAGTCTCAGAATGAAGCTCTCTTCTCTGTATTATGCTTTTCTCACCCTTCCACAGTCATTCTTTTCTCCTTACCATCCACCTCAATTCTAACAAGGCTCCAAGCCACATTCTCATTAAATTCCAGGCATGAATGATGAATGCTACCGAAGTCTAACGCTTTGCATGGCTTAGGTTTAAATTCTCTAAAAGGTTCCCTTTGCCCCTAACTTCATATCCTAACAGATCATTATAAACATTGACATTGGAGTCAGATGAGTTATATACAACTCTGTGCAATGAGGTGCTGCTGGCAGTGTTTTCTTAGACCAATATGTGAGAATTCCTCCCATTCCTGTCCAGTGCACCAGAATTTGTTAACCTTCAGGGAAAGCTGCAAAACTACGCAGAGATAAAGTGCACTAGATAATAAGTGAGACTATTAGTAATAGGTCCAAAGTTTCATTGCCTTTTAGCTTCACAGGAATGCAACATAGCCATCTTCCTTAAAAACTGACAGATCACAAATGGAGTGAGCCTGACCTTTACTTTGGAATGTGAGATGGATGCCCACAGACACTCTGCAGCAGTGGAGTTGGCAGCTAAGCAAAACCGAAGAAGGGGAGATGAAGAATGGAGAAGGGTGAGAGATGCAAAGGAGCAGATTTGCAGCCTAGCACCCCACAGACAATGTTGTTGTCTCTAGTGGAAGCACTGCAGGAGTTACAGTTACTGCTGTCCATGTTCTCTACACAAGTTGTCATGTGTTGGCTCAGCAAAAGATCAAGCTGTAGCAGCAGCTAGTCAGCCCATAGAAAATAATAATACAAATTACTTACACCTAGGCTTTAACAAAGAGGGATGAAAACTTATCTATTTATAATAAAACTCCTGAAGTTACTTAATTCTTCCAATGTGTATCTTGCCTAAAAATACAGAAATGTACATTAAGCCAACCAACTTTGTACTCAGCAGAATTTTAATATGGGATGCTATATAAAACTGTTCTACATTTTCACAGATATTTAAGGATAACTTACAGAGTTTATAAATGTTTGACTATTTATTCCTTCAAGCAAGTACAGGTTGCACTCGTTCTTCAAGTACAAGTTGTCTTTGTTTGCACTACTAATAAAATAGGTTCTAATAATAGATCATTGGTTTATGTAATAACATAGGAGGTGAGAAGCCTCAGGATTTTCTGGTTTCTGATTTAAAAGTCTTATATAGAAGATGGAAAACTGAAATTAACTTCAAAGTTTTAGATTAAGTTATCATTGCCTATTAGATGAGGAGCTAGTTTCCCTCCAGTATCTGTTTCCTGATTTTCTTTTCTGTTAAAAGGCTCTTACAAAGCACAAGACAGAAGGCCTGTGACTACCAGTCCTCCTCACAGATGAAATAGTTCATTGTACCTTATTTGCAAGTATTATCTTCTAGTAGGCCAGACAATTTTATTGCAAAAAAAGACTTGGCTTGTCTGTATTTATTTCTTTAAAACTGTATCACTTGACCTAGCAGTAAATATTATCTGTGTTTATTAACTTCATCTTGTGTATACTTTGAAATCTGTATGGTTACTGTAATAAACCAGAGATTTCACTGCAGAAATAACACAATGATGGGAGTGGAAGCCTTTTCATTGATTAACCATGCTGAACAAAAGAAGATATTCTTCTGGTTTAGTAAACTCACTCACATTTATCACTAGTCAATAAGTTTTTCTCAAAAGTTAAGTACAATCCTGTAATAAGGTAACATATTTCCAGCATGTGGAAAACTGTCATTTTGTGCTGTGTGAAAGAAAGTTAAAAGCTGTAGTACAGATAAGTAAAATACTCATCTTCACTATGATTATCAAATTCTTTTGTTACTGTTTTTTAAAAGTACCAAGTGTACATGAGATTTGTCAGCATTTGACCACAGAGGAAGCCAAAAGCCAACTCCAGACAACTATGCCATACAAAAACCATCCTCATTTTATCCTGCTGAGCTAGGAACTTAATTTTTTTTCCCAGGAGTCAGCATACATTCTGTCATTCCCATAATATTCATCTCTGCCTTCTTTTGATGCCTGAAATTTGACTTTATGCTAGTTTTTTTTAGGCTGGAGATGCTCACTTAAAAGTGCCAGGAAAATTCTGAAGAATTTAAAAACTGCATTTCACTGGCAGAAGAAGATGGAAGTGAAAACTATTATTTACATATTCACCTTATGACAGATGATCTCACAAGTTCAATCCTCACAGGGAAAATATTATTTTAATTTTCCAGGCTACAATTTCACAGGATATCAGCTGGTCACAGATTCCTGTTTCAACAACTGAATCTGTACCTGTTTTTCACAACGCTGATGTGCTTTTGAAATCAGGCACCTATAAAATTGCTTCAGAAATTGGATTTTAGACACACATGTGAAATGTCTTGGAATTTGCTCATAACACATCAAGATCTAACTTTTAAGTGTCTTCTACAATTACTTTAAATAGGATTTATGATTTAAAATGTAACAAAAAAAAAAAAAAAAATCTGTTCATCATTGCTCAAAAGCTGACTAGCTGCACTGGGAAGGAATAGTATGTGAATGTAGCTGAAGCCAGGCCTTTTGCCAGTAGCTGTGGAGGCTGGGAAAGATAAAGAGAAAGATTTGGCATAACCTGAAATCCAGCACTGAGGTCTTCTTGAGATATGGAGGAGAGGAAGCTGTGTAACAGGCTTGCCTGCTTACTCATTTTGGTAATTATGACAGCATGTTATTCAGCCAGAAAATAAAGATATGTCTTAATATCAAGTCAGAGGGGTATAAAAGTTATTATGCATCACGGTGGAGGGAGAGAGAAAGATTCCACTGGAAATGCCATGCCATCTGATTAAGATGAGATGTTTTGCTGGAACAGGAAAAAAGGGTGGTAGTAAGAAGTGTAGTAAGCACAGGGGCAGTCCCCATGACTGAGAAGAAATAGTGAAATGGCATTAACTTACAGGTAAGAGAATTCTGGTAATATCCAGGTCTAACCAAAAGCACTTGATAAGGAAACATGTGAACTTGATCATAGGACTGGAATGTTTCACTTCAGAGTATTATACACGAAAAATTGAAAGAATGTGCATCTTCCATTTCCAAGCTCACAGCTGTTTTGTTTTTTTTTTTTTTGAGGCACTTAAAAAAAAGACACAAAAAATATTTGGGGCTTTAGGCACATTCCTTGTAACACAAAAAGTTAAACCATTGTTTGTAGCATGCAAGCAATCTTTAAATGATGCATATAGCAAGAAGCATTTTTTGTATAATTTGATAATGGTATAAAAAATAAATTTAAGATTTGGTTGATAGTAGAAACATCATGAAAATTAAAAACTCTCATACACTATGTATTTCAAATTCAGAATTAACTGTGTTTGGCAGCTTCTTCATTTATTTCAGTAACGAAAAAAATGTTCTTGAATCTACAAAATTGTCAAAGTGACTTCTCATGCAAAATTAAGCTTAACTGAGGCTGAATATACAGAGCAAAATGAGACTATAAAGCCCAAGTACTCAGTGTGGGACAATTAACTCTATAAAGGTAAGACTTTCTGCTAATTTTGTACCCAGTTTATAAATCGTTTAAAATCTAAAACTGGCACCAGAAATACAATTGTGAGAATGTGCTTCATCTGCAAAAGGAGAGCCTTTCTGAGGCTACTCAGAGCATTTCAAAAGAGATGTCCAAGAATCCACCTTTATCACCTACCTCCTTCATATTTCACCTATACACAGGCTTATTTCTAATACATGTCTATAAAACCTTATTTGAAAGCTACTTATTATCTCAAAGGATGCTTAAGTATATTGGTCAGGGAACTCTTCTGACCTCAGATTTTTTGTCCGATTCATGTTCAATGGCAAAACAGCATGTAAAGAATACAGAATTATAACTGACAACACTGAGAATGGCCATGTTCTGTCCCCTTTCTGTTTCCCTGTTTCTACTCCTCTCCTTGGGGGCTGAGAATTTCTGTTTGCTTACCACCTGAAGGTTAATATGTGTTGGCTTGTTCTACAATTCGAATGCAAACCCTGTTAGTTGAAATGGCTTTGAAGAAAAATATCTGCTGTCTCTGGATCTTAAAACAAATTTCTAAAAACAAACAACTCACAAGCAAAAATCAACATGAAAATGAAAAAAAGGCTCATGCAAATCTTGCTGGCATAAATGTCAAAATAGAGAAGGGAAATATGTTAACACTAGAGCTGAGTAAGCTAAAGAGTGTACATCTTCCACTGAACCCTTGGGCAGAATTGTGCATGTAGAGGCAGATACTCTGTCAGTTGCTAATATAGCTCTGAATTATTAATCACACCACCTATCTGGGTGCATTTTGAGCCTATAGTTAGTATGGAAGGGAAATATCAAGATCTCTGCCCCAGCCTTTTGCAAAACTGAAGCCATTAGAGAGGAAACTGTTTCCATTAATAGCAAGCACCCACTGTAGCAGCAGAACAAATGATTGATTTCTGCATGTGATGTGAAAATGACGTCTGATGTGTATGATGGGTTTTCACCGTTGTTCAGCATTCTTTTGGTTAGATATGTTCTCCTGACCCACAGTGCGTAATGATTTTTCCAGTTCCTAAATTGTATGTATAGCTAAGTCTAGAACTTCTTGCTGTTATTGTTGTTTCAGCACACCAGCAGGATCCTGGTAAATGTCGTATGTTTTTAACAGCTTGTAGCCATCTCACTGTGCAGGTCTGAGCACACAGCCCCCATCATGGGACTAAGGTGGTCATGTGCTAAGAGCCTGCAATCAGTAATCTGCAGAAGGAGGCCTAATGTTATGCTGACTGGGAGAGCTAGGATGAAATCACTATATCTCTGTCATAAGAGCATTAATCTTTAATGGATAACATGACACCTCATTATTCCCTTTATTGCTATCTGAATATGAAGAAAGAACATAGAGTTTGAGTGTTGTAAAGAATCCCTTTTGGGTTTTGTTGTGCTGCTTTACACATACAGAATGTTCCCTTCTGAGCAGAGTGTGCTGCTCTAGCCATTTCAGCCCTAGGTATAGCTCTGGTAGTAACACTCTGACTTTCCCTCTGTCTTTTCCATTAGGTTTCTCATTCCACCCTACCTGATTATACAGACTTTTAGGCAACTGTTTTGTTTAATACCATGTCATCATGTTATCCTTTAGATATGGATAGTGAGTTTCCTTTTTATCATACTTCATTAAAGGTAAGATAATGTTCCATGTATAAATTTATTACCATCTTCTTTTAAAATAAAAAAAAAAATTAATAGCAAGATGCTATTAAAAATGGTGCAAAAATGGATCAGACAAGTAGTTTTAAATATAACTCATATTGTTGATCATGTTGTTGGACTTTGACAGATTAAACAGCAAAACTGAAATATCTGTTCATGTCTTAGTGTTAACTGTTTTCATTCATCAAAACAAACCCAAAAAGCCTCATAAACAACAAATGGGGTAGGGATCATTTTATAGCTCCATCAGGAAGTTATGTAACTAATTTAAATGCTGGTAAGGTAATTATTTTCAATAATTTTTTTTGTTCCATAAAGTTGTACAGAATCATTGACGCCATTTTGTCAAGTGAAAAAAGGTAAAATGTCCTGCAAGTTACTGCTGAATTATTGCTACCCTGCAAAACACATGCAAACAAGCATCACTCTGTTCCTGGGCAGTGTATTCTACTCCATGTACATCAGAGTTGCACGTGTGTCTGTGTAGACAGATGCATATAACTGGTTTGCAGACATGACTGTGAATTGAGTGATTCTTCTGGAGTGACAGCAACAAAGCAGATCATTAATCTCCTAATCACAGAGCCAGGTGGTCTGTAACTACACTTTTCAACTGTACCAGGTTTTTGTTCTTTGTTACCAAGTTCTTCAAAATGAAATTACTTTTAAAATGGCCAGAAGCAAAAAGATCAAACACTGAGCAAAATAAACAAAACAAACCAAACCAAAACAAAACAAAAAAACAAAAAAAACAAAACAAAACAAAACAAAACAAAACAAAACAAAACAAAACAAAAAAACACAGAACTAAAAAGAGCTCAGAGGATAACATATGCAAACATACAAAAATGCATGTAGTCCATACATTAATGTATGGAACAATCTGCTATAGGTATTGTTTTCATTATGATAAGTCCTCTGAGATCCCCTCTGGCTGTGTAAGGCCAGTGGCCATCAGTCCCTCTGCATTCATACTTAACAGCTGTACAGAAAGGAGCAATATAACTTCTTAAACACAAGGGTCACAACTGTCTCATGACTAGTCAAGTAAGACAAGTGCCACAAAAAAAACAAAGAACTTAAGTCTAGGATCAAAATCAAAGTTCTCAAAGCCTTCATTAAGCTGCTGCCAATACTCACAGCACATAAATTCTACATCTCTGAAGTCTGCATCACTAATACTCATTGTAAATATCTATCCTTCTATTACCTGGTGTTCTGTATGTATTCATGCAAGTCCCAACATAGCTCAGATGTTTAGTTATCTGAGTCAGTAGACATACACTTTCATCCTCTTAATCCTCAAATAAAGGCTCAGGCTATTCATACCCCTAAATTGGAATCCCAAGAGGATGTAGGCATCTTTCAAAAATGCAAAATAAATTTAAGATTTGCCCCTGTCTTCAGAATTTCTTGCTCATGGAGGCTGCCTTGCTGGTATTGTAGATTCCTCCTGGATATACTTGGGTTTTTCTAGGGACAAGCTAGATTCTGCTTGAGAGCTGAGTGGCTCAAGGCCTTGAAGCCACTCTGAAGCAACAACGGGGTGGAATAAATACCTAATTCCTTGATAGAAGCAGGGCTTGACTTAAATTAATCAGATCTTATATCACTGGAGAATTAAAAAAAAAAACAAAAACCAAACAAACAAACCAAAAAAAGTAATAGATATGACTTATGAAAAAGCACAGAATTGGTACTAGGATCAAGGTAAGGATCCAGAGGGCTTTGGGGTTCAAGTCTCATTCAAGCAATGCAGTTATATCTCTTGGTGGGCAGTATTCAAAGAAGGCAGTTGACTGAGGAAATGTGTTACTACAGGAGACAAAAAATGGCCAAGAGTAAGTTTCAACTCCATGGAATTACAACCCTCCAAAACTACTCAATACCTAGAACAACTTCTGAAGCACATAAGAATCAATGCTAAGCATCTAATCATTAAGAAATCATCACATTGTACTTTTCCAGGACTAGCCAGTAGCCTTTGTAATCTGTTTCTTCAAAATTTGTACAGACATTTAGTTAATGAAGGCTGAAGTGTGATTGGTACTGGTATTTTTTTATCTTGCAAAAATCTGGTTATCAAATCATAATAGCCTCTTCTGACACTTGAAACAGTCATTCTGCTACAAGCTAGATCCAGCTGGTATTAGTTAGCATCGCACTGCTGACTTACTGGCACTTTATCAATTTAATCAAAATGGAAATTTGGTGTGTTAGTTTAGTAAAAAAAAAATCATTATCTCCTGATAATACCTAAATATCCATGATTCAGTAAATAGATAAGTCAGTTTACCTGACAATAATTGTGGAATTCTTGTGTAACCTACACACTGGACTCTAAAAATTACATGAAAACTTTTACATGAAGATGCTGTTCTATTATTTAAATCACAAAAGGTATATAGTTTATTACTGAAACATGCAAATATGGCTGTTAGAGTTTAGCAAAGGATATAAGGCATGAATGAGAAAAGAAATCTGTCCCTATATATGTGAATTCACAGAATTCATTTGAAGATGGCAGCTTTCATACTTTGTGAAGTTCACTTCTCACTTTAGGAAAAATGTGTTGCACTATATGAAGAATAAATAAGTCATAATGGTGCCTAGAGACCAACTCTGACAGTCATTGCAGCCTTCAGAGAATGAAGCACACAACTATAACTTTTGTAAATACAAGCTTCTGCTTCTGTTGACCTACCTGAGGTATACACTTGTGGCTTTTCTTCATTTGGAGATTTTGTGATGTAAACAAGGCAGAGTTTGCTTGTATGGTAACTAATCTGAAAATGAAAAGTTTAATATATTCCTTATTTAACTCCATATACTTTCAGGAAACATCAATTACTTCTGCTGAAGAATAACTCAAATATCATCACTTTCAAACATTTGCTTTTGTCTTGCAAACTCTTTTTCTCTGGGACTCAAAAGCTATACTGAATTGCATTTTAATAAGGCATTTCACTTGTTAGATCCTGTTGTAAACAAATGAAAGAATAAATCATAATACACATATTCCAATTTATGTGTTTAACTGTAAATTAGAATGTGCTTGAGATCCTTTGGAAAATGATTAGCAGATTTTAAACATTTCAAAGAGAAAGAGGTTCTCACTTAATGAGCTCCCAGTATGCCAATGATGAAATACAGCTGCCCTGTAAAATGAGGTTAAATACTACAGGGCAGAAGAGACACAGGAGACAGTAACCCACCTAGCAGATTCATGTAAGTAAGAACAAAGGTAGAACTATTACCTCAGAAGCTAAGCTATTCTTTCCATTTGGTGTTGTGTGGATTTCAGAAATCGATATTCACAGACCATACAAAAATGTGAATTTTAGCATTGGAATAATGAATATTTAATTCTTCTCTTTCATGTTTTTTTCAAGAACATTTGACAATTATTTCACAAGACAGATTTTTGCTTAAATGAAAACGAAAGCCTGCAACAGCTGAACTCAGATATCTGATAAGATGACTGCTGACAGAAGTGTTTGGGGATGCTCGGACTGCTATGTTAGATGTGTCATTTTTCAGTTGTGATTCTGGATTCATTAAAAATTTAATCTGCAATATGTAGGCAGAAAGGCTTTTATAGTGGCATACTTTATACATGTAGGTATGTAAGTGAAGTACGACACTCCAAGACTCTTAGAAACCTCTGTAAAAGTTATATTTCAGTACAGTGGGATGCTCTTGGGCCAGACTGGGGTTGGATAAGGATGGATGAAAAGCCTGCAGTGTCTTGACAGAACTCGCTGCCTTGCCACTCCACATAGTCCAGCATAGCTGAGGTTAGCTATGAAATCATTTGTAGGGAA
>NW_008601971.1:17617-21695 GCF_000691845.1 Merops nubicus
ACCTTTAGAGAATGAAAAGAACACACTGCCCACACAGGAGGTATGGCAGCAGAGATCTCTGTTTTGAACAGTCTTCAGGCACTTAAAATCTCACTTTTGTAGTTTACTAGTTCTCTAAAATATATTTATCATGGTAATTCTGTTAAAGATTGAGTGCTGTGTCAGCTTTTAAGGTTGCACTGAAAATGAGCTGAAAAGCTGTCACGTTGGGTTAGAAAGCTCTGGTGAGACACTGGGAGAAGTTAAAGAACATAGGAGTTTAATAACAAATATAATAATATAATAATTTTAATTACTATAAATGAATTATTATGAATTATTGAATAAGTTGAATAATAATATAGGCGCTATAGAACTATATTAAAACTGATTCAGATTAAGCACTTTTATAACAAACTCAACTTTGAGTTAGGATGAGTAAAAATAGACCTATCCTTCAGTTCTATCTGAAGCCCTGTAGCATAAGAGGGATGACCAGGGAGTTGGCCTAAACATGAAGGTAGGCAGGAAGAAATCATACATTGAGCTTTATAAAAGCAATTTTAGCAAGTCAAACAGGAATAACAAAGGCATTTTTGGAGGCAGAGTCTGTCTCACACTCCCGTTCACCTCAGAGACAATTAAAAAGCTGTCCCCACCATACAGACAGACCAGCATCTCAGCACACACAGATCACACTAGCATCTGATGAAGATGTAGGTCAGCAGAGATCCTTCACTGCACCTAAAAAGACATGCTGCTTATAGAGCTCACAAGTTCATTAGAATCCCATTATAGGGCCCTTGTAGTATTTCATTATAAAACATCCTTAGCTAGTTAGAGCAAGTTGATATTGTCAATTATCATCATCTCCCCACTTCACATGATACATAAATAATGGAGGAAACAGCCCTTGCAGTCAGCCAGCTTGACCGTCTGCCTAACACAAGCTGTAGGACTGCCCTGAATTCTCAGCACCTCTACAAGCTTTGCACCATAAAAATGCGGAACTACATCAGGCCTCCATCTGGCCTAGTATACTGTTATTTATGTCTGTTAATGTGATATCTAGAAATCATGAATGAAATAAGGTGGCAAGCAGTGTATACAAGGGATTGGGCCAACTCACCTAACTTTATGTATCTATAGTTTAATGTCTGATTGGAAGTGTTGTCAATGGGAAGAGGTAGTGAGTGAAAAGAATGTCCAGAGAGCAACTCTTGTTGTTCCAGTCTTAGACAAGAAAGATGAATCATTTTCTGAAAGTCAGTCTCTCTCTCTCTCTTTCTCTTAAATGCACAGGGAGTGGGAATAACTACCTGAAATGAGATTGCTTGCTTTTAGAAAGCTAATGTAATGATGGAGTGAGTTTCACCTAACTGCCTAAAAAACTTGCAGTCTAAATGAAGTAGATCACAGATAGTAAGGGAAATAATTATACAGAGATTGGAAGTGATTTGCCTAGAGTAACGCGATCACTTTCCGAGGTGATTCTTCCTAGCAGACTATCATCTTTTGGCCCATTCTGACCCTTCACCAGTCTTTATCAAAGAATGTCATGCCGTAAGAGCCATGAAACACAGTGAAAAGAGTCCTTCAATTTGTCACCTGCATAGTTAGGTAGTAAAATGAATAGTCAATTTTAAGAAACATTTCTACATAGTTTTAAATTTAACTTGTTCCTTTCTAGATATAAGAGGAGAAACTGAATGAAATACAGTAAATTGCTCAGTTTACTGCAATGTGGTTAAACCTGTACATTGTGGACCTTTCAAAGTTATTTCCAAAACTATTTCAAAAGGCAGCTCCGGTTAAATTGAAGATGATGGAAAAAGACTAAAATAATCCTGCTGGCACTCTGTTTTCTCACAGAATATTTAAATATGAAAGTACCGATTCTCAATGCAGATGACAGTCTCATTGTCTCAAGGCCTCATATGCTGCTTATTGAAGTAAAATTAAAAAAAAAAGCAAAAACCTTTTAAAAACATCAATTTTATTTCCCAGACCTTTAGATGACACTCTGTGAATCTTCAAAAAATTACTTGTGTTTCTTACTTGAAGTTAATCACAGAACTGAAGGGACCAAACTTCTTAAACTGTTTCCTGGCTCCTTAAAATATAATTAGTAACTGAAGTGTAACCTAATTTAAAAAAAAAAAAAAAAAAAAGCAAGCATGGAACAGCTTCTCCCTATGATGTCAATTAATACCTTTGCCAGACAATATAAATTTCTTTGTTGAGTACTAGATAAATCTAATACTGTTGCTGAATGTGTCATCAAACTACTTTTTCAGGATTGATAAACAGAAGATTGAAGAAGAAACGATGAGATGTATTCAGACAAACATCAAAAATCCAAAATAACTTCATTCATTCACAAAGATATCTTACCAGTCAGAATGGATGCATCAGTAAATATGTGTGTTGAAGACACAACTCCATTAATAAAAACAAACAACTTTCAACACTATTCCAAAAGTACAGAAATGCTCTCAAAGGAATGATTAAATTGCATAAATCAATGGTATGTCCTTGTCTGGAATGCTATGCTTCGACAAAGAAAGCTGTAGCAGAAATAGATGGACTTGTGTCGAATATGACTAAGCCATATTACTGAAAACACGGAGTTTGAGTACACGAGAATAGAATGTGCAATGCAAAAGACAAAAAAAAACCAAACCAAACCAAACCAAACCAAACCAAACCAAAACAAAAAACCAACAAAACAAAAACCCATAAACACAACTACTTATTGAAAATACAAATCACTTTCTGGCTTACAATAAACAGGAATTTGCTCCAGTTGTACTCTTATTTCTATAACATTTGTTTTCTGTAAGTTGTCTAGTCATCTAATTCTTATAAGACTTCTTGTAAGAATAAGAATTTTAATAAATTATATAGACAGAAAAAAAGAAAAAGTCATCCAATTGTGCTTGCATATTAAGGCCAGTAGTTTTTATCAGCAACACAGCTTTAACGGGTTATTTAAGAATTGTCTGCACAGTTCATAGTTTACTAGTAGAGGTGACAAACTCGTTTTGGTTTTAGAGATCTGGCCTAAGTGAAAACTTACTTATTCATTCCTAATACGATGCTGAGCGCACATGAGATGTCTCTGAGAGCACATAGCTGGCAAACTCATTAAGGAGCACAAAATCAGATCATTTCAGTGCTATTTGCTTTGATGGCCTTTCAGGTCTGAGCCTACGGAACAGTGCAATGATGCATTTGAGCTTATGTTGGTTTGCTAGTATTGGCTAAATAAGTATCTGGACATGGAAACATCAGTAGTCATTGCCTTCATCAGACTACATCCCAGCTGTAGTTTGGAGGATGTCAGCAGGAGGGAGGAATTCATTACAGTCCTCAACCGTGTCCCTTCCCTCAGCAACCTGTGACTCACAGCTCTTGTTTTTATTTTCTCCTTCACAGCAACCAATTTCTAGATAAGCAACCTCTGACCCAAATAAAAGTAACTATTTCTAGCTGTTTGATGGAATTTGTGCTGTTTCCCTCAGGCAAGAAGTCTCTCAGCTCTGCAGTAAACACTGGTCCTTGTCTCCTGAGCTCTCTGGCTCTTGTGTCCCTTCCCTGGAGCTACCAGTGGGGTCCTAGGCTTTCTCCTCCATCGTCTGATGGAGAAAGGCAGTGACACCGATGCCAGGGCAGCAACGTGCCTACAGACTACAAAGCAGTGCAGTTTGGTGGGAGAAGCCAGAAACATCCTCAGACTTCATGAGGCTGTTTCTGGACATCTCCTTTTCGTTGCAGGCCTTGTCTCTCCATTACTGGGGGGCAGACACCAACTGAGAGCTAAGCTATAGGACATAGCCTGAGACAGCAACTTGCCATGAGGGGCTGTGCTGTGAATCCAAATGACTGATGAATGGACCAGTCCAAGACTGAGAGACATATTTGCTGAAACGTGAGTGTTTCCTATGCATACATATATATGTGTGTATATGTTTATATATGCATAGCTATGCATACACATATACGCATACAACCTAAAAGATGAGGTTTGTACAGAATAGATATTTGAAACCTCCTCTCACAAATCAGCAAAAAAAAAGAGAATCATAGAATCACAGAA
>NW_008601972.1:0-4577 GCF_000691845.1 Merops nubicus
AAAGGATTCTATGATTCTATGAAGTACATCATACTACTTCACATTAAGGCTTGCAGTGTTTACAGTGCTTACTTGCCATTTTACAGTGATTTGTGTATTTAATTTACAGAAATTACTGATTCTGACCATCATGAGTAAATGCTGAACACTTGCTTTGGTATCTGTTATCGCAGCTTTACTGTCTCTTAGAGTGGCAAAATGAGAAGTTCTCCTCCTCTAAGGAAACTTCATAGTTAGAAAAAATGGTTATCCTGTAGAATAATATACTGGTAAGCAATTATGCTTACCCTTCCGTCATAACATCTAGGGAATCTAAAGTATTCTGGAGTTGGTGGCTTTAATGGTTCACAAAAGTAATGAAATCTGACTGTTAATGGAGATGGCCTTGGTAACAGTTCAAATATTTCTTTTTGATTTTTTTTACTGTCTAGTGAGGAAAGTGTCTTTTCTTTGACCAAGCAAGTATTATGGCTAGTGTTTTGGTGCCAATAAGTCAAAAAGACGAAAGGAATCCCAAAGAGTAGGATCAAAAGGCTCCAACTGTCTGTCATGGGAAATGGAGTTATGTACCTCACTCACGAGAGGGAAGCAACAATATATTTATTGATACAAGACAGCATTTCAGCAAAGTTTGAAACAGTAAATATGACTTTAAGGAAAAAATCAGGTGTTCCTCATCATCAAATACTATTTACTACACAGAGGACAAGCTAAATGGGAGGTTATGGGTACAATTAAGACTGAGTACACCCTTCAAAGTTTAAGCATGATATATATATACACACACACATATACACACTTACCAACCATCTGTTGTGGCAAGGAGTCTCTCAGCCCCCCGAGCGTACCCTCGGCAGGCGTCCCAGCTCAAGGGGAGATCCTGGGGCGCAGGCAGCTGCTCTGCAGGACAGCTCAAAGGGCTCTTGGGTTGCCTGCTATTTATGGGGGTAAGATGATTGATTTATAGTCATTTTCCTATTGCTCTTGTACCTGAACATTGTGTTCAGGCTAGCCCATGGCTATGGCATTGTTACGTACTTCCCCCGAATCCAGCTTAGCAGGGTGGGATCCGTACAGGGAGATGCAATCATCACACCCAGATGCAGCCTTATCACCGAAGCAGACAGCTGGAGGTAAGGGTCCTGTTGATGTGGGGTAAAATGCACTGCCACAGTGGCAAAGGAGTGCTTACACATTACAACATTCCCAGAGTATTCATTTTGAAAGATAATTGCTGCTGCCTGCCTACCTGGACACTGATGAAGCTCCCAAGGGATCCTCTCATATCTGTGAGAGAAGGGTAGTGATGGTGCATGTGATTAAACATGCAGGCAGTAAGGCAGTGGCAGATCCTGCCTCCAGGTATTCCTCAGGTGCATTCTGCAAAAATTCAAGTTGAGTGACTCCATCACATTGACTCCAATGTTGTTTTTAGCTTCAAATTATTCTTATTTTTTTTAATTATTATTAATTATTATTCTTTTCTGAGAAGCATCTAGCTTATCTCAAGAAATCTCATTGTTTTGGAGTTGTAGAAAAGGTTTTTGTCACAGATGGTGTCTCCGCATAAACAACAGGTAAGTACTTTATAGATGATTGTCTAGAAATGTCTGTTCATACCTAATCAGGTACTGTAGCTGTCTTTCGTATGCAGTGATGTTAAATGAGATGTGACATTTGATTTACAGCTCATCTCAAGGCAGACTAGCTTTTCTCTGTCTTAGAATGACAGTGTATTCTAACAGAACTTCAATGTGTTATCTCAAGACTGCTTAAGGCACCAACTAATACATGAAAGAAAGAAAGAAAAGAAGGTATAGATTTTACTTGAACCCTTCTGGAACAAACTTTATCCTAGTGAAAAAAGGCTGAAAGTGAGTGTCAGCCCAGGCTTTTTCCAAGGCCTGAATTTCTTGAGGTTTTTGTCCTACCCTGTCACCTCTAGAACTAGTGATTCAAACAACAAGAAAACTCTTTCAAGGACAAGAGAAAAGGTCCTTCTGTCCAGGACAAAATAAGTAGATTCTTGATTAACAGATAGCGATACTGAATACTTGGTCCATGAAATATGTATTTGCAGGAACTGGTTCGTCATAGCTCCGTAGGGCTCCTCTCATTGATAGTGGTTATTCATGAGCAAACACTGTGAGAATACTTATGCTCTTACTTAACCAGGTAGGACATGTGCTTCAGTTCCAATCCTAGCATTTCTGAAATCTACTTGAAGACGGGTGTGGGTGCCAAAATTCTTTTGGCTTACAATCAGACACGAAAGGTAGCTCATGCCATTGGAAGATTAAGGGTTGTAAACAGCCTGTGTGGACACTGGCATATGTCTCACGTTAATGAAAAATGTCTGACAACTGCCTGTTAGTTCAAGATGCTTTTTTGGTGAAGGAAAGGTTATTTTCAAAGCAGTTCCTCTTCTCAAGAGGAACATTGCAATACAAAGATCTGGTGCTTGCATGCCACCTTTCCACTTGGAGGTG
Source organism: Merops nubicus (assembly GCF_000691845.1). Lineage (NCBI taxonomy): Eukaryota > Metazoa > Chordata > Aves > Coraciiformes > Meropidae > Merops > Merops nubicus. Next base: position 2,490 of record NW_008601972.1, read on the forward strand.
GCATTATATTCTTGGCCCAGGCACGGGGGCTGAGCAAAATGTTGCACAGAGGAGAAGTTAACCATGTAGTAATGATTACAGAAAGTGTCTGTTTGCTGTGCTTCTCTACCTTGCGTGTCCCTTGCCTTTGGCCATGTGGAGATTTATATGGCATTGAACTCTTGCATGGACTGCATTTGAATTAGTGTTCCTTTTCTCAAAGACAGTATCTTTTCCAACAGATGCTTGCATGGCTGTTTTAGGCTTTGTGGAGACATCCTGGCTGCTTGCCAGCTCACAGGGGAGCTGTAGTTGTCCAGTCTGTTCCCTAAGTGCACATAGAACAAGTTTTGCTTGGTTGGGAAGACAGTGCTGGTAACAGTAACAGTCTATATCCACGCATTCATATGTTGATATCCAATAGTTATTTTTAGAATATATTTTAGAGAAAAAGACTGTCTAGTTATAAGCTCTACAAATGAAGCTTTTTGTTACTGACAGATTTTTTTGTTGTTGTTTCTGGAAATTTTTCTTGCAGAAATATTTGGGCTGCAGAGCTTTGGGAGAACAATGTGAGTAGGTGTGTAGAATTTCTAAAAATAACTTTGTGGTTTTGTTGGTGTGTATTTTTTGGTTTGTTTTATTTTTTAATAGGGAGTTAGACACCTAAATCTTCTGTGGTTGCATTTCCTTCTGTGGTGGCGTAGCGTCTCAAGGTATACCAAAAAGGTTGTTGGTTTAAAGGCATAAATGACAAGATTTTTGTGCAAGCTGACATTGATTTACCATAATTTATTCTATAATTTTGCCTTTACTTGCATTGGAACCAGTTGTAAAATCTATAGAATTGATTTAGTGTTGGTAATAGCAATGCTACTAAATGTTGTTGCTCAGTAATGCATTGTGTTGAAATAATGAGGCTTTCATTTTAGAAAATAATATGTTTATTCTAGCCTCAGTATAATTGAACTGAAAACTTGTTTGACATCATCTATGATTTATTCATATAACTAAGGACAACTGAAGTATATCCTTTGTTCTGGTCTCATTTTTTCAGTTTTTGCTTTGAAATGCATGGGTATAATTGCTTTAGATTAGGGAATTTTTGCTAAAATGTGAATTGATAGTTTTGTTTTGGGTGTTTTAAACAACTGTAAGGCAAATAAAAGCAGTGTGTTGTTTAAGAGGCAATGATGAGTTCTTAAAGACAGTGTATCTATCCTAGCATCCTTCCTACAGAAAGTCATGACCGTTTTCTTATGTACAGCAACATAAATTTGCTGTGCTTTTTTTTCAAAGAAAAGTCTGAAATGCACTTCAGTAGGTAGATTCAGAGTACTGAGCTGTCACAAGCATAAGCAATGAAATGTGCAGGTTCTCTCAACAGACAGCTCTGCAAGTAGACAGGAGCTGTGTGAAAGCACTTGAGAGGGAGCAGGAACAAGGCATGGAAGTTACAGGTAGGAGCTAAGGCTGATGTTTACATGTAAGTGAGGCACAATGCCTGGCTCTTGTCAAAGTTCATCTTGTAGCTCTTGCAAATAAGAGCCAATATCAATGTCAATAAGCTAAAATGCCCTATTTCTTTCCCAGCCTTTATGAACAGCCTGATGCATGGTTTGAGTGAAATAATTTTACAACTTATCTGGAACATGTTACAGTCTGGATGTAAGTTCAGTACTGCATGAGTTACCTGGTTGGGGAAAAGGGTGTCTGGTAGGACAGATGAATGACATCACTCTGAGCAGTTAGACTGGCTGCACAGCTGTGCTGATGTCATGCACCTGCCTGCATTTAAATTTATGGCTATGCTATTAAAGTCTAGTGATAACAAAGGAGACCACAGGAGGTGGCTAAAGGTTTTTCAGGTAAAATTGTGAGAGAAGACATGGATGTTTATTGCAGCACTAGTGCCTCATGCTTCCCAAGGAACGCAACAATAATTTCCCTCCCTTACATCTGATGATGTCTCCAGAGGTATGTTAAGTAGCACGAGTGACCCGTCACTGTTTTGATAGTAAAAATTACAAATATATGCCCTACTTCACCCTTTAAACAGCACTGAAGTACCTAAAGATCATGGAATCTACAGATCATGGAAAGAGGGGC